>NC_056038.1:32572673-32666354 GCF_004379255.2 Salvia splendens
CGCTCTAGAAACTAATTTGAAACTTAAAATTCGGCAGTTTTTGAGAGAAAAACGCCCAACTGGGCAAAATGGGCCCAAACCGGGCATTTTTATGCCAACCCGGGCGTTTCCACTGTCCCCGGGCGTTTTTCATGCTGAAAACGCCCGACCCGGACGTTTTTTATGCCATCCCGGGCGTTTTTGCACTGCTCCACGCAGTCTTCATCAAATGGTCATAACTTCTTCATCCGAGCTCGGATTGAGGCGTACAAGGTACCCACGTGAAGCTATTTCAAAGACGAAGATAACGGTGGTAAGATATAAAATATTTTGGACATGATCTTTATAGGGAAAGAACACTTTGAATCAGGCCCCACCGCTTTGGCTCATTGTAGACACTCCATATGTACATCTATCAGCTAATATATAATAATCAAACCTTAATGATCAATTGATAGACGATTTAAATATACAAAAAAGGAGAAAACTTGGAGTATAATTAGCATCATTTGATTTACATCAAATACCCCCAAACTTATTTACTTGCTCGCCCTCGAGCAAGACCACTCAAGCAAAATATTTCAAAGTTCAACTCACAAAAGTTTTCATCACAAATAATCAAGTGAGGACGTGAATGACAAAATCTAAACCCCCAACATTTCCAATCAAGATTTCCCACTCTCAAGAACAATCACTAATCCACCTAGAACTTCAAGTCAAAGTGCACTTCAAAGTAAATTCAAACATAAGATCCTACAACTCAAACCGTCATCATTGACTCGTCAAGCAATACTTATTACATAGACCCGTGGATTTCAAATCAAACTTCTTTAACTCTACCAAGTCATTTACAAAACACCCATAATGCTCAATAATAAAGTCCAAGGTCTTTATTCAAAGGTTGTAATGGGGCTAGGGATGATGTAGGATAAATATGGATAGTAGCTCAAAAACTACATATTTGAGTGCCAAATTTTTCACTATTACAACTTCCTTCCAAAGAACCAAACAAAATACATTTATAACCCATACTTCCACTTCCCCAACTTGAGATATTTTCTAGACAAGATTACATCATTATGAAACAATAGAAGTTCTACTTTATTTCACTTTTTTTTCTTTTTTTTTCAAAGGCCTCGACTTTTAAAATTTGAGGGCAGTCTTTTTCCTTACAAAGAACTTCATTCTCCACACTTATACATTACATCGAATCTGAAAAATCTCTAAACTTTGATAGAACCCACCCAACACTTACAACACAAACAACAAAGCTCAAACTCGTATTTAGCACCCAAATAGTAGTAAGGTTTATTGAAGGGGCTAAAATGAGGCTTATTTAAGTAGCTAAGTGATTGGCTAAGTATTTGTACAAAAAAATAGGGAATAAGCTCAAAGTGGCTTCTAGGGGATCATTTGTTGGACTAGGCATGTGAATATTTGGCTATGGAGTTCATCCTAGTGCCTTATCATCCCTTATCATTAACACAAATGAATGCAAACACGCAACTCAATAAAGCAAAACGATCCAAGATAATTTCCACAAGACATATGACTTTCATACTCTCCTCAACTCAAGAAATCGGTTGTAGTCACAAAATGCTCTTTCAAATAAATCAATGCACAAATTCCATTCATCCTAAGCTTCAAAGATCAAGTAAAATCAAGCAAGATTTCCCAACCAAAAAGCCGAAGACAAAGCATGCACCCGTCAATTACATTGATTTCAAAACACCCTTAGCATACAATACACCCAAGAAACATGCATCATGCATAAAAATCATTCAAACTGAAACAACCCCCCCAAACTTGAATGCTTCATTGTCCTCAATGCAAACAAAGAAGAGCATAGAAAGTAAAGGGATAGAAGACTCCCCTAAACTTGGCATGAAATCCGTAGCATATGGGTGGGAGGGTGGGTGTATCTTCAATTGTAGGTGTGCTCTCTCATAGGCTCCAATGTGCTCCTACAAAACAAAACAAAACAACACAAACAAAACATAAAGAAACACTCAATTCAAAATAAATGCTAGAGGAAAGAACTGAGCAAACAAAACCTCCAACATATGAAAATAAAAATAAAAGAAAATAAAATAAAAACTTGGGTTGCCTCCCAATCAGCGCCTTTGTTTATAGTCGTTTGCCTCGACATTCTTCTTTGAAACTTTCCTATCCAAACTCCAATAGGCGGCTCTTCGCCTTCTTTGAAGTCAACTTGTATTGGGAAACAAAAATCTTGTTCCAAACTCCCTTCATCAAACACACTATCTTCCTTTTGCATCAAACAACAACTCTTCTCGAAGATGCATCGATCAAGAACATCAACTCTAAAGCATGCCTTAGCATCACTTGGGTGCTTCATCACTTTATCCACATTTATAGTCACTTGTTCACCATTGATTCTAAAAGTGGCAGAGTTATCTTTTGTGCCATGAAGCACATCTCCAGTGGCTAGAAAAGGCCGCCCAAAGAGAATAGGCACTTCCTTATCTTCCGGCATGTCTAAGACAATGAAGTCGACGGGAATGATGAACTTGTCCACTTTCACTAGCACATCCTCTACAATCCCAGTTGGCTTTACAATTGAGTGATCAGTCAATTGAAGAGCAATATCTATAGGCTCAATCCTCTTCTCCAATCCTATGGCACGAGCAGTTTTTAATGTCATGAGAGAAATTCCCGATCCTTGATCTAAAAGGCATTTTGTGAAGATGGTATCCCCAATCTCACAAGGAATCACACATCCCCCGGATCACTCTTCTTTCTTGGCATCATTCCCGAGATCAGCTGTGAGCAATTCATACTCAACGGGACAATTCCCTCATCTTGAAGCTTCTCCTTGTTTGCCATCATATCTTTGAAAATTTGGAGAATTTAGGGAAGTTGGTAAAGAGATCAACCAAAGAGATATCGTCACGTGCTGACGCAATAAATATTTTTTTTTTAAAAAAATCGAATTTAAATAAAAAAAAAAATTTTGTAACGGTATTATTACCGTTTTTTTGTTTTTTTTTTATATTTTTTTTGTTTTTTATTAAATTTTTTACTCTATAAATACTCCTAAACCCATCCTCATTTACACACAACTACACATCTATTCTTCATATCATCTAAATTTTCTCTCAAATTTTCGCTGAAATTTTCATAACCCAACTCAAGATGTCCGGCGACGGCGAGGGCAACTATGGCGGCTCCGGCTCCGGCGGGTGGGATCTCAACTCATTCGGCGATTGGGAGAACATGATCAACACATTGGGCGGTGGAGGTTCGTCAACGCCGGGGACCCAGGGTTCGGCGACGCCGGGGGGTACCAACCACCCAATTTTGACCTTGATGCATATGTTCGTCCCAACGTCCCGCGGTTTTCGCAGGGATTATCCCAGATCCGGGAGGATTTTCCAGTTGATCCCACGCCGGGAGTAGGCCGAGGCGGTGGAGGTGGCCGAGGCGGTGGAGGTGGCCGAGGCAGTGTACAACCCCAGACGGGCGAGGACGAGGAGGAAGAAGAGGAAGAGGATCTTGGCCGACATCCGTACAACAACCTCGAAACGATGGCGGTGTACAACGCCTGGATCACGGTCTCGTACGATCCCATCGTCGGGAATCAACAAACCCGGAAGTGTTTCTGGGAAAAGGTTGTCGAGGTCTACCACCAAATAAAGCCGAACCGCTCCCGCAAGCGCACAGTTAAAATGATCCGCTGTCACTTTGACCGAGTCGACCGACAGGTCAAAAAATTCTGCGGCATCTACTCGGCGGAAGAGGCGCGCTACCAAAGCGGCGCCACGGCCACCGACATTTTGACGTCCGCTTTGCGCGCCTACTACCAGGACGAGGGACATCAATTCAGATTTGTTGATGTTTGGCGCGCCGTCAAGGACGAGGAACGATGGGCCGGCGGTTTCCGCTCTACTCTAATCAATTCATCATCTATTCGAGGCTCTTCTCTTTGGGAACTCTCTTCCTCCTCTTGGTGGATACGGTGGAGGTGGAATGTGATCGGGAAAATTGAACTTGCTCTTGGGATCTTTTGCTGGGCTTAAAGTAACCTTCTTTTCTGAATTCATGTCTGCCTCTTCTATCTTCTTACCTTTTTCTTCAGCTGACAATCTTCCATAAGATTCAGATTCCATACCTATTATCTTGCCGCCGGATGCAGCCCCTTCTTGACCATGTTGTGCCTTCGGCACTAACTCGAGACTTCTCTTACACACCTCGTCCGCCCCTGCGTGCGAGGAGTGCAAGCCTAACACCTCATCCGCCCCTGCGTGTGAGATGCCGGAAGACCCTTAGCCGTCCATTATTGGCATATAATCTAAATTCTTTCCACTTCTAAGAGTAACCGCTTTACATTGCCCATTAACATTTGGATTTGTGACTGTGGTGCTCGGGATAGATCCTTGAGTCCTTTTTTGCGCAGCTGATGCAATTTGGCCTATCATTCTCTCTAAGTTCTTCATTGTAGCATCAATGTGGCCAAACTTCTCATTCACTTTTTCCTTAAACTGATCATTCTCCTTTTGATTCTTTGTCATAAAGGAATAGATCTGCGCAACTTGATCATCACTGGATGGCTTCTTCTCAAACCCCGGAGGTTGGGTATTGCTCCTCCATTGATTTCTTACAATGTTGCTAGAACCGGCTTGATTCCAATTTCCTTTCTGAGGCCTCCAATTCTGCTGATTGTATTGAGGTCCTTGATTGTAGCCTTGACGATTATCCCCAATATAATTCACATCTTCCACATGAGCTCCTTGCAAACTTGGACATTGATCTGTATAATGTCCTACTTGGCACACTCCACACTTCATCACAGGTGCAACTTGTGGTTGTGGAGTCAATTGCAAGGATTTGATAGCATTCGTCATTGAAGAAATTTGGGTACTAAAGTCAGCCATCTGAGCCTCTATTGCTGTCAATCTTTCTGCTTCTTTAGTAGCACCAAATGTATCTTCCGCGGCCACCTTCCTTGGATTTCCAATTCCTCTGATTGTTCGCTAATCTTTGGAATAGCGCTCTCACTTCATCATGGGTCAAATCGTCCAAGTTCTCACTTGACCCTGCGGTCACCAGCCCTGTTCCTTCATGATTGAGTCCTTTGTAGAATTTCAAAAGATCATGCCCCGTAGCTAGACCATGACTTGGGCATTTCCTTAGCAAGTCTGTAAATCTCTTCCAAGCTTCGGCAAATGACTCATCATACTTTTGCCAGAACGAAGTGATCTACTCTCTCAACTTCTCGATTTTCATTGGAGAGTTATATTCCAAAAGGAATTTCGACTTCAACTCCTCAAATGTTGCTATGTTGTAGCCAGTAGTGAGTCGTACCATTCTCTTGCTTTCTCTCTCAATGAGAAAGGAAATAAGGCCCTCTTAATCAGAATTAGTCAATTCATAGAAGGCATTCAAATGGCTCATCGGATCTTCATCATCACGGCCATGGAAAAGATTTCCTCCATTCACCAAACTAATATAGTGAGGTGGGATGTTGACATTGTCATTCGCATAGGCAAACTCCCCCGGGTGGTCAACTCCCGATCTGAGGATATCTCCAAACCTCCCACAGGTGGTGGGGCATCATTGTACTCATTCCCAGCCATCGATTCTGCTTCTGATTCTGTCTCACTCAAAATTTCTGAACATGAACTAAAAATGGGGTTCTCTCTGATTGGACTTTGATAACCCGGATAGTTCTCTACTTCAAGACCTCTTGGTACTCTTCTATGATATGTAAGCTGATTAAACGGCGATGTACCCTTTGATCTAGTGTGCATTCACTATTCTTTTTTTCTTTTTTTTTAAGATTACACAAACCTGCACAACAGAAAAGAAACCAAGCACAAACACAAAGTATGTTACACTACTATCGAAAGCGAGACCTCTCGACAACATCGGGGGTAAGACCTATAAAAAGTGTGTGCTTGAGTGTAAACTAAAAATACCTAATTACTAAACTAAGGGTTAGAAAAATATCACCTAAAATATACACTACTTCGTCTTCAAGTCCGGACATGGTAGATGACTATCACCCCCAACAACACGAAGTATGTACCTAAACAAAATAAAAAGAAAGATCAAACAAAATAAAACTACTATGTATTAAACAACCTATTGTCTCCCCGGCAACGTCGCCAAAAACTTGATGCGTATTTTAGAGTATCTAAACCAGTTCACACAAATTATCAAGTTTAATTAATTAACTCTAATTATACTACAATACTGCAAGATTACAGTGTCGTAGTAGTATTTCAAGTGTCGATCCACAGGGAGGCAAAGATTGTTTACACTTAAGAGCATATAAAAACATACAAAGATTTGATTTTTGATTTGTGAAAGTTAATGACAAAATAAAGCAACAAGTTAACAAAAGAAAGACTATACAAATGAGAAAATATGCCACTCCAAATTGCTCACTAGGCTTGTATTGTTCTACACCTTTAACAACGAAACATATGAAGGGATTAAAACATCAACCTAATCACATACACTGAACATGTACACAATGAGTAGTTCACAATTAGCTGAACACATAACCTATGAACCAATCTTCAATGTTTATAAACTCCTGCGGAAGCGCTGGAGAAATAAACATCTACTATAAAACACCTACTTAATCCACTATCAAATTATCCTCTGAACAATTCTAATTCAATAGCATACCAACAATCAAACATTCCTAAACTATGTTAAAGAGACAATAGCAAAGGAAAGAACAACACTACATTACTAGCCAAAAACATAGTGTATAAACATTGAGCACATTGTTGGTAACAAACACATGAGTTCAATGGTGTAGAAACATCCACAAAGCCTAGATTACAACTTGGAGCAACATAGAGAGTTTAGCCTAAACACATGGTGGAATTTGCAACAAAAACCATAAGAAACATGCCCTCGTTGAGTGGAATTAGGATTTGGAGACTGATCGTCGGAATGTTGGCCTAAATTTCTTCCTTTTCTTCTTCCTTCTCTCTTTTCCTCTCCCTTTTCTCGTATTTGAATATGTCTGAATACCTCCCAAAACCACTCTAGAAACCAATTTGAAACCTAAAATTCGACAGTTTTCGAGAAAAACGCCCAACTGGGCAAAATGGGCCCAAACCGGGCGTTTCCACTGCCCCTGGGCGTTTTTCATGCTGAAAACGCCCGACTCGGGCGTTTTTTATGCCAACCCGGGCGTTTTTGCACTTCTCCGCGCAGCCTTCATCAAATGGTTATAACTTCTTCATCCGAGCTCCGATTGAGGCGTACAAGGTACCCACGCGAAGCTATTTCAAAGAAAAAGATAACGGTGGTAACATACAAGAATTTGGACATCATCTTGATAGGCAAAGAACACTTTGAATCAGACCCCACCGCTTTGGCTCATTGTAGACACTCCATATGTACATCTATCAACTAATATATAATAATCAAACCTTAATGATCAATTGATAGATGATTTAAATATAAAAAAAGGAGAAAACTTAGAGTATAATTAACATCATTTGATTCACATCATTTACTCTCCTGAACATTTTTGTTTCATTTTCCTATAGCTGAAACAGGGTTAACGAATCCAATTGTTGCTACACATTTATAAGAGGTTTGAGAATTCTGAAAAGTGAGTGTTTTGTTTAGCCACAATTTAAAATCACAAATACTACTAGTAGTACCATTTATCCATACAAAGGAAATAAAAATAATGAAATTCTTAACCTAAACAAATCA
Source organism: Salvia splendens (assembly GCF_004379255.2). Taxonomy (NCBI): domain Eukaryota; kingdom Viridiplantae; phylum Streptophyta; class Magnoliopsida; order Lamiales; family Lamiaceae; genus Salvia; species Salvia splendens. The sequence goes on from NC_056038.1 coordinate 32,580,360, forward strand.
AAGATCTAGTTCAACCACATGCGTGCAATTTTTTTTTATCCAAAGTTGTAAATGACACAAATGTTAATATATAATTGGTTAAATACGAAAGAAATGGAAAAAATTAAATAATAGAGAGAGGGAAAATGTAGTGAAAATAGTGTTAGTGAATTATATGGTGCATATTAAAAGTGGTGCGATATTTAATTGGTTAAAAACTTTCCATATTTATACTATTTAATTTTGGGAGAAGATTCAAATTAATAAACTAGTCTAATTTTTAACGACGAGAGAAGTATTATAAATAATGTTTGATAATTCACACGGTTAAAAAAAACTTTTAGTTGAGAAAAGTTAAGCAAGCAATCCATTACATAAAAAAATATAGAGAGAGTTAGAAGATTAAGTCACCGGTTCAAATCCGCCATCAGTTGGGAGACTTTCTTCCTTAATCCGCAATTCCGATTGAGCAGGATTAGGATGCCGCCTATAGTGTAAAAAAATGATTAAATGTCACTATAAAAAAGTTTAAAATTGAAATTACCAATTAGATAAAGAATAAAATTAATATCTTAGAATTACTGGACTCGACGTAGACTTAGGTGGAAATTAGGAGCTAAGACAAAGAGAAGAGAATTAAGAAATTCATCCATTCTTTCACTCTGCATCTGAAATCCTGGTTTGATTTTCAATGTGCGTTTGATTGAATGGAATGTGATACGATATTGATCGTATCGAGATAAGGATCGACGGCGTGGGAGCTCGGCGATCAAATTCAGGCTGCACGCGGAGGTCTTCTCCGTCGGACAGATCGTCAGTTCTTATGAAAGAAAATAAAGAGAAAGCAAATTTGGGAAATATCTTTTCATTCATTATGGATAGTTGACAAGTTCCCCTTTTTATATCTAGGACCCTAGGGCGGTTCGACCTCCTATCTCTCGGGAAAGAACCACAAAGAAAACCCGAGATAGAGCTTATAACATGCTCGACTCCTACACTATTACATTATATAAAATAACCAACGACAACAATACATAACTAACTACTAACATAATCTTGGAAGCGAGCTGGTACTTTTCTGATGCGGCGAGCACGCGAGTCGCCTTGGCTGAAGTCTTGAACATCCTCCGTCGCATGAGCATCTGTTAATGTATCAGGAAGCTTTCTATTGTTGGGCCCGTTGTCACCCCTAGACCGTGGCTGTGTCTCGGTTGATGATGTAGAGCTCTTATCAGAATGACATAAAACTGTTGGACGTCTACATTCTAGTTTGTCGAGCTCCCGCACAACCAATTTTCTGAATTTCGATCTACATCATGTCTTATTCCAATTCCACCGAAATCAACATAGTTGACGGCGGCGACGAAGATAGAGGAAATGATTTCGGATTCGGCCAATGGATTTTCGACCGAAATTCGATCAGCTCGAGGATGAGCCAATCTTCGCCCAGAGATTCGTCGGGATCGCCATCTTCTTCGGCGAACGGCTATTTCGATTTTAAGAAAACCAAGGTATCCAAGAGAAAGGCGTGGTACTTGAATAGGACGACGATTGGATTGGGGATATTGGTCGGTCTCTTCTTCTTGATGAATTTTTGGATGCTTAGACGGATCCAAGAACCGGGTCGGGTACGTGGGAACATCAAGCTTAAGCCTTTGAAATCGAACGCTACCACTGTGTTTATCCGGGTAGGACTTAATAATCTTTCCCCATGTCTGTTTCTTCATTTATTATTTCCTCTGTGTGTGTTTGAATTAGGCACCTTCAATCCATAGAGTTGGATGTTCACAGGTGTTTGAGACATTTCTTATTTTAGTTGCACATTATGAAATGATTAATAAAAAGTTTGATGGATACTCGAGATTAGTTAAAAGTTGGACTTATACTGGAGATTTTCCATGTTACTTAAATTGAAATAGTAGTCATGTCTGTAAAAGATTATCATTAGGAATTTTTGTGGAAATATAAATCTGTTGCTTGCTCGTGAGTCGTAACTTTCAGCGGTTCCGTGTTTTGGTTCCTTTAACTGTATGTTCTGAGATACGACATGGGGAGTTGAAAAGGGCAAGCAGAAGAGTTCAAAATCTTATTGTTAATGTGGTTTGTTTTGGACAAAATACACATCGTGTTAAAGTTTCTTATGATGTAGCTGAATACGAACCTAAGAAAATGACATTGATATAATGTTACTAACACTCTTTAAAGTTGGATGTCTGTAGTCATTTAGGACACTTATTATGTTAGCTGTTCATTATAAGTATATGCTATGATTAGTGAATAGTGAAGAGTTTAATAGATGCTGGAGATTTATCTGTCACTTAAATGAAAACAGTATCAGGTCTGCAAAGGATGCATTTATCATTGGGAATTCTGTTGAAAAAGAAATGTTGTGGTTGCACAGCTGGCTATATCAAGAGGTTACATACTTACATGTATTGGTTCCTTAACGCTATGTATAAAAGTATGACAGGGAAGTGAAAAGGGCAAGTGGAAGAGTTCGTTTTCTAACTTTGCGGTGGTTCCTTTTGGTTTAAGGGATTTAATCAATTTATTTGTACTAGTCTAACAAAAAATGACCTTGATGTATGTTTACTACCAATCATTGTTTTGGTTTCAGTCTATACCTAAATATGGTGAAGAGTTTAAAGTGGGTATGGTTCATGTAAAGGATGCATATATCAGTCATAAAATAACAGCTTTACTCCTCTGCTGGCTGGGTTGATTCGATATTTCCCAGACTTTTATCATTTTGAATATTTAAGCGTGGATGTTAATGCTTGTGCTCTCCCATGCAATGATATTAGATGCATTTTAATCTGCGAAAATCAGTATGTTCATTAGAGTGGCTGACAATTATTAGGTGGAAAAAGAGTACATACTGACTATCTCTTACTATCTTCTAAGTCCCACAACAAACTGCTAAATGTGTATGCTTCTTTATCTTAATGCAGGAAGAACTGCAAAAACTTGGCAGAGGGGAGAAACCTCAGAAAACCATATACGCAAGGCTTTTGGCTAAGGCTGCTCATGCACTAGCTGAGGTTTGTTCACTTTCTCAAGTAAAAAAATTGTTATTTGTCATCTTCTAGGGAACTATTGATTTTCTGTTTGGATTCCGTCCATTTTTTCTTTCTTCCACTGATGCTTCCACATCAGGGAGAGACCAAGGAGCCTAAGGACTTGTGGATGGAACCTTACACTCGCGCTTCTTCATGGATCCCTTGTTCTCAAACACGCAATTGGGAACCTAGTGGTCTGACATCTCTCTCTATATATGTGTGTTTGTGTGTGTCTGAGAAAGCTCAGTGTGTTTTATAATTAGTGTTTGCATATTCGTGCCTATGCATGCTCAGATGATGTGCGTAAGTATAGGCTGACTATGCTTCCAAGACTAATGTCGTCATGTTTATGTCAGAGGGTGCAAGTGGTTTTATAATGGTCACAGCTAATGGTGGAATAAATCAGCAGCGAGTAGCTGTATGTCTATTTTTTATATCGTGATAGGAAACTTCAGTTTTTAGAATATTCTGAATTTGATTTTATTTTGGCAATGACTAGATTATTTGGGTGTTTCTAACAGGTATGCAATGCCGTTGCTATTGCTAGAATGCTTAATGCAACACTTGTTCTTCCGAGATTTATGTTTAGCAGCGTTTGGAGAGATGCTAGGTGAAATACATTTTAATTTTGACGATTTCTAGCTTTCTTAATGCATGTAATGTGTGTTTCCTGTAACATGTCCTTATTCTTTCATCTCATCATGTAGAGAAGTCCATTCCAATAACAGATTACAACTTTACAAGTAATACATATCCAGCTAGGTTTTGCATTGTTTATTTTTTATTTAAAGTAGACATATTGCCAGTGGATATAAAGACGAAAGCATAAAATTTCTAGCAAGGTACTTATTAAGATTATCAAAAAATAAGATTATCTGTTATCGATGGGATCTTGGGATGATTGGGTGAACTTGATGATTACTTAACCTCTGTCATGTTATTATTTTTAACCTAGTTTGCATCTTAACTATCTAATATTCATTTCTATGGTTGTCGATATCTTTTTCCATCTTAAGTGTTAAGAATATTAGTAGTGTTAAGTATATTATGTATTCTGTCCCACATCGGAGATGTGAGATAGCCTAGCTTAGTCTCTTGTACTATATATATGTGGCCTATGTTGACTAATGAAAAACACCTACACCTACACCTACACCTACGACTATTCTCTACTATGTCTATATACTTCTCTGCATATATCTATAATTTACTGTTCTACATGGTATCAGAGCGGATTCGAATCCGTCTCTAGAAAATTAGGGTTTAAAGAAATTAGGGTTTCTGCTGCTGCCCGCTCTACTATCCCCACTCTGCTCTTCCGTCATTGCTCTACTCTACCCAAATTATTTTTTGTTCTTCTCTACCGCGCTACTCTGCCCAAACTGGGGTTTACGGTGTTGCTGCTCTACTCTGCCCAAATTTGGGTTTCTACTACTACTCTGTTGTTGCTGCTCTACTCTGCCCAAATTTGGGTTTCTACTACTACTCTGCTTTATTGCACAGCTGCTCTTCTTCTCTGCCAAAATTAGGGTTTCTGCTACTGCTGCTTTACTTTGTCCAACCGACGCTCTGCCCAAATTAGGGTTTACGGCAACTCTGACTGATTAGTTTAGAGTTTGCTCCATGATATTTTATCATGTCTACTACTACTGCCCTGCAGCTGCTACTCTGCTACAGCTGTAACTACTACCCTGTATCTGCCACTTCTGCTACAGTTGCTATTGTTGTCCTACAGTTGCTACTCTGCTACATCTGTTACTACAACCCTGCATCTGCCACTTCTGCTACAGTTGCTACTACTGCTCTACAGTTGCTACTCTGCTACATCTGTTACTACTACTACCCTGCATCTGCTACTTCTGCTACAGTTGCTACTACTGCTCTACAGTTGCTACACTGCTCTACAGTTGCTACTCCCGTGCATCTGCTACTTCTGCTACAGATGCTACTACTGCCTTATAGCTGCTACTTTGCTACAACTACTTATACGCTGCCCTGCAGCTCTACTTTTGCTACGGCTGCTACTACTGCATATAGTTGTGACTTCTGCTATAGTTTCAACTACTACTACTATTGTTGTTGATGTCTACATTAAATTGTTGAGGGAAAACATTTGAGAACTTTGTACCAAACTGGACATGATTGATATAGACGTTCCAGCTTGAGGGGGAGTGTTAAGAATATTAGTAGTGTTAAGTATATTATGTATTCTATTTCTGTCCCACATCGGAGATGTGAGATAGCCTAACTTAGTCTCTTGTACTATATATATGTGGCCTATGTTGACTAATGAAAAACACCTACACCTACACCTACACCTACACCTACGACTATTCTCTACTATGTCTATATACTTCTCTGCATATATCTATAATTTACTGTTCTACATTAAGAAATATCTAACATGTTCTGATTGAAAACTATGGTCAAACTCTGTTATTTCGTAGCCAGTTCAGCGATATTTACCAGGAGGATTATTTCATCGACTACTTGAAGCCTGATATTCGGGTTGTCAAGGAACTTCCATTGGAGTTACAGTCATTAGATCTGGAGGCAATGGGTAGCATGGTGAGATTGATAACTATCTACTACGGATACCCAACTCCACTGCATTTTCTATGAGACCTGCTAATCGTTAGGGTGTTTCCTGGACTTTCCTATCAGGTTACTGACTCAGATATTACGAAAGAGGCTAAGCCAAGTTTTTACATGAAGTACATTTTGCCCATTTTGCATCTCAACAGAGTAGTTCATTTTGTCGGATTTGGGAACAGATTGGCATCTGATCCAGTCCCTCATAAGTTACAGGTAACTTCAGGCTTTGGTTTGTTAAACAGTTCAGTTATGATTGTCTTTACTTCAAGTTCTTCAAAGACCTCATTCTTGAATGTTCATATAAAAATTTCCCCACTTTGCTTCCTAATTAAAGAACTTCATCTAGAGCCTTCGATGCAGATGCAACTTTCATGCTCTAAGATTTGTCCCTAAAATACAAGAAGCTGGCGCTTTGCTTCTTCAGAGGATGCGTCAAAATGATACAGGTTTGGGGCATTTGGACCATTATCTTGTAGGTCCATTTGCACAGACAACGGTGAAGGGGCAAAAAACTGCTGCTGCTAAAAAATCAAGATATCTAGCCTTACATCTGAGGTTTGAAATTGACATGGTAGCTCATTCTTTATGTGAATTTGGTGGAGGTGAAGAGGAAAAACGTGAATTGGAGGCTTACCGAGGAATACATTTCCCTGCATTGGTGGAACTGGAAAAAAAGGGAAAGTAAGTTTCTGCAGTATTCTTGTAGTTTCAAAGCATCATTATTTAATTTTGTGCTGGCCAGGGTTGGATTCTTTTAATGCAATGATGGGTTTGTCTTTAGGCAATCGTGGTTTTTACGGGATAAAGGGGGAAATTGTTATTTGGCTCTGCGTAATTCTTTGACACAGTATCATTATTTGATGATAAGAATAAAACTTTTATATGAAAAGTTACATTTTTCCTAATTGCTCTCTGAGTTTAATCATACAATATTTGGTTTGTTCTTCTATATCCCGTCGCAGATAGAACTGTATCCTTCTCCCTGCCTCAAACATGGATCTTTCCTGACTATTCTAGGATCTGATTTTATGGTCATAGACATGAGTCTGTTTTCTGATTCATGGATAGTTGCTGTATCGGAAGATTTGACCATCATTGCAAATCACAAATTTTCTTAGTAAATGAATCTTGTGCAGGTTTCCCTCCCCAACAGAACTAAAATCTGAAGGATTATGTCCATTGATGCCAGAGGAGACAGTGCTTATGCTTGCTGGTCTTGGTTTCAACCGGCGAACCCATATATACCTAGCTGGTGCACATATTTATGGGGGGAACTCAAGACTGTCAGCCTTGACTACCTTGTTTCCTAATTTAGTTACCAAAGAAAACTTGCTTTCTTCAACTGAAATCGATCCATTTAGGGATTTCTCTTCTCGGGTAATCATGCTCTATTTACAAAGCGAATCAACATATCTTTTGCATGTACTATATGTTTTGCTTTTGTTTTTCACATGAAGGTTTGTGCTGTTTCAAGTGCAGAAGTAAATATTCCAGTTATTCCATCCAGTTTTAAGTTAGGCTAGATTGAACAGTGTACATTACGAGTTATATTTTTTTGCAGTTGGCGGCACTTGACTTCATAGCATGCACTGCTGCTGATGTATTTGCTATGACTGACTCAGGAAGTCAATTTTCTTCTTTAGTAGCTGGCTACCGAATCTATTATGGCGGAGGCAAAATGGCAACAATACGGCCAAACAAACGGCGGCTTGCTGACATCTTTGTAAAAAAACAACACCATAGAATGGGAGGTTTTTGAGACAAGAGTGAGGAAGGCAGTAAGACAAAACAAAAGAGTATTTTCACGGCCTGTTGGAAGGAGCGTATATAGATATCCACGATGCAAGGATTGTATGTGCTATAATGATTAAGCTTTCTGTGAATACCAGCATCATCCACCCATTTTACTTCTGTATGTTAACCATCTTGACTTTTAAGTTCACTTTCCGATCAAAAATCCTTGTTCACATAGTTCCTTGGTTGCATTAATGTACTTTTCACCACACTTAAAAAGTTCCCTTTTTTGGTTTCTTAGACCTGACTTGCTAGACATCAGATATGAGAACTCCTATAGTTGTAAATGTATATGCTCAAGATGATTTTTGACCAATTGAATACACTTTGCCTCAGTAGATCAATGATGATTTCTGTTATACTGTTGATTAGGAACAGGCTATTAGCTGGACCTGTTAGATGTAATTTTCTATTCTAAGAAACACTTGTAACTGTTGATGTTGCAAATTTGATGTAAAGCAGAGGCTTTGTCACTATAATTCCATACTTTGCTTCAGTTGAGATTTTTGCCGTTGTTTACCTTGTATGAAGATGGAGAAGCTCATTTCTGTCTTAGACTAAAATGTGCAAAAACTGACAAGGGCATCCTTATAATGTGACTCAGACTCCCTCTCAGAACAATTTCGCCAAAGGTGAAGTCGTTGAGGGCATTTGTTACAGCAAGTCTGATTTCCAACATTTGTGTTGCTTCAGGAGCTAAGTTGAACCAGAGTGGATTCACACTGACTATCACTCCCTTGGGTGGCAGCACCGTTTGCAGGTATATCTCTGGTTTGCTTGCTACATTCTTCACTATTTTGTGTGTTACCTGTGTTCCAGAAAGTGTAGTTATTGTCAATGAAGGTTGGCACATGTTCCTCCAGTGCCAATTCTGTTTCTCTCTTGATCAGTATTCGGAAGAGTGCACAAAAAAGTAAGGTAATCTTCAAACCCCGCCTCAAGATCATCAGTCAGAGACTCAAAAAATGTCGAAGCGCATAGATTCTGGTTGTGGTCATTATTGTTGTGAATTACCAGTAGAAAATACGAGTCCAGGGTCCAAGGCCGAGTAGGATCAACAAGGCCAGCCCCAAAACCAAACAGGGCAGCTGGGTATATCGTGTTGGCAGCAAAACCTTAAGCCATTACAGGATCACCGTGGTTGTCATGCTTGGTAGCCGTGGTGCTAAGTCTGCTACGTGAGGGGTAGCCATGCTCGTTCTAGATATTAGCGCAAAATTGTGACCTGAAACCAATACAAACGGGGTTCAAAACTGCTGATGAAACCGACAAAAAGAACATATCAGTTATGAATCTGTAACAATTTATATGTTTAATGCATAAAATATAAGAAACTATGGTACAACCATACAGAGAACTTGATGACCAACATAGAAGAAACATAAGAAAATACTTCAACAAAAGAAAATCTCATTCGCGGTAGCAATTAGAATTAGTTATAGTGATTCGAGTAGAGTTCAACTCTTGTATTTTGTAAACACATGTATAGACAATAAGTCTATAAATGAGTATCAAGAGAGGGCTAGACTACACCAAATATTACACCTGTAAATTGAGTTGAAGGAATCATTCAAATTGGGATTTTGGATGATCAAAAGGTTTGATAAGGACTTGCTTGTTCTATTATTTATTATTTTCTATAATTTTAATTAATAAATAATAATAAACGACAAATTATGCAATAAATAAATTACTTTCTTATAAAAGCAAGTAGCATAAAACGTAGTACATAATTTTTCGTATATACCCTAACAAGTCATTAGACTGATGGCAAACTACCTTAATTAGTATGGAAGTTCCATCAAGTTTGTTGGTGGCTAGCGGATTTGAAGTGCTTTTAAATGCTAAGGGGAAGTTATTTTATCTTAAGTGATAATACGTCAATCCAAAAGCACTAGATAAAAATTGTATTATGGAAAGAGTACTTTCCTTGACTTTAATTACAGTTTGGTTGTTTATTGCTTTGGCTGCAATTTTCGCCTTCGTTCTATTTCTGTAATTTCCATTCGGTTGTAGTAGTAAATTTTTCCCACATTTGCACTTGTATGTTGTATAGAAATAGAATATTCGGTTAGAGTGAGACCACTCTATACCATTGTGTTTCCATGTGAATCCAACGAAATATTAAACCAATGGTTGACATTTCTGCTCAAAAAATCATTTGGATAAGCAACGCTCGTTGTTTTTTTTCTTTTTAATTGAGCATTATAAGGCGCATTAAATCCTAGTGATCAGTAACTCCTTCACGTAATTAAGGTGTGTCGTCCATATTATTATGCTTTCTTCCCTCTTATAACCAAATCATCAATCAACTTTCATAACGAGTTTTTCCCTTTAATTTCATTAAGAAGAACAAAATAAATAGGAGTAATAAATAAAGCTTTCGTTTTTATCTACTCCTTCTATCCCATAAAAATAAGGACACTTTCCTTTTTCGTTTGTCCCATAAAAATATCACATTTCCATTTTTTAGAAAATTCTACCGAACTAATTACCCATATACATCAATTTATTTACAACTTTTACCATTATGATCCACCATTACAACTCATTAAACACTAATAATAATGTAGAGTCCCACTCTCCACTGATGACACTGTAACTACCATTCTCCTTTCATCTTTCTTACTTTACAAATGGAGTATGTATTAATTCTCGTGCTGTCCTAAATATCCTTATTTTTTTGGGACTAGAGAGTATAACTTATACTCCAAAATATCAATGACCACGGTCATAAACGTATCTACCATTACTATAAATTTTGATATGTGCCCTTACTTATTTTAATCTTTTACCTACTACGATAATTTTGATAAGGATTCTTTAGTAAATACTACTCCCTCCATCCGTGAATAGGAGTTCCGTTTTGCCATTTTAGTTCGTCCGCAAATTGGAGTCTCAATTCACTTTTACCATAAATGGTAATAAGGTCTCACCTTCCACTAATTCATTACACTCACATTTCATTTAAAACTATTCCACTAACTTTTTTTCAGTCATTTTTCTTAACATTTCTTAAAACTCGTGCCACCAAGAAATGAGACTCCTAGTAGCGGAGGGAGTAGAAGTATATGAAATTGTAGTATAGTAAATAAAAAGTTAGTTTTAGGTAGATAGTGATAGATAGAGACAGATGCAAAACACATGGAAGAGAAATGGTGCACACATGAAGCAGACTTGTGTTTGTCACAGTCAGAAAAAGTAAAGAAGAAAATGAAGCAACAGAGCAGTAAGAATACCATTTAGGATTTTCTGTAAAAAGCAGCAGCATAAAAATCGGGAGGCCCCTTCCTTCATATCAACAATAAGTTAAGCCAATGCGTATGTACAGAAAGTGATTTTACAAAAAAGAGAGAGAAGATCATGTCAACTTTTTTGTAACTAGGTTTTACAATAACTTGTCTTATTCTGTTTCCAATACACCTCCTTCCTCCAATCCGAAATCTGTCATGGAAAGAGAGAAGATCATGTCTCACCCTTAATTCCACCGCCTCTTGACTGCTTATGTTAACTGTCAAAAGGTGTTCAATTTTTCAACTTGAATGTTCATTATATATAACCCTAGATTAAATTGAAGTTATTGATGGCAGGTAGGAGCTCCGGCTGAAATGGCGGCGAGACTGGAGGAAGCGTGTACGAGTGCCGGGGCGAGGGGTGGGTGCGTTCAGAGTGGAGATCCGGCGCTTGACCAATTCATGGAGGCTTACTGTGAAATGCTGATCAAGTACGAGCAAGAACTCTCCAAATCATTGACAGAAGCCACGCTTTTCTTTGCAACAGTTCAGCGCCACTTTCAAGCCTTCACTTTCTGCTTCTCCGATTCTTCTGCTCATACCACTACCACTAACAGTACCATCTCTCTCCTCATTTTATGCTTCCATATGTGTGTCACACACTTAATTTAAATCAATTTTCATTTAATTGGATCAAAGCCGTTTGATGCGTCTCTAGTTAGGAATAGCTCTAAACTAATTTGTGTCTGTAGGTATCAGACCGCTTAGGATTCACTAATTACCGGGACCTCTTTTATTGATTGGGTCTGAGATGACTAATCTCAGAGGTACAAGCCAATACAAGTATGATACTAAGATTACACACTAATCTGATGCAAGATATTACAATTGAAGAACCCTAGACTAAGTGCAAGTATAACACAGAACTTGAGTCTTCATCTTCTTCAATAACCCTGTACACTTAGGTGTGAATGTTAGTAACACAAGAAATGATCCCGTAGGATCTAAACACACAATGAAACTATGCAAGACAAGGTTACAAGCACTGGAATATGGCTCAGGTCGCAACAAGCGACTACACCGGGCCAAGAACCTCTCCAAAGCTTCAACCAAATGTCACAAGGGAGTATTACTGAACAAGGACCCCAGAAACCCTAGGTTTCACCGGTTACCACCACAGTAGGCCTCCTCAACACGCGGACCACAACAAGTCTCCTCTGAACACAGTCACGAACTCAGATCTCTCACCACACCACCTACAAGCTCAGGAGATCGGTCACAGAAGAAAGACCGAACTCTAGGGTTTGAGAAGGAAACCGAAGAAGTTGCCTAACTCTCAAACTAACCCGATAGATATCTTAGGAATCAAGAATCCTCGGTGGAAACACAAGCTGGAAGGAAAGCTCCGGCTAGAATCGCCGAAAAACTAGAGAGAAGTCGGAGCAAGTTCGAAGAAGAGAGAGAGAGAGAGAGAATAGAGCGTATGAGTTGAATGGGGTAGGTGAGAGGTCTGCCTCTCACTTAACAAACACACATCAAATCCAACGGCTGCAACTCAGGATCCGCGTGGAGCTGCCTACGTGGCGGCCATCCGAGCAAGCAGGTAAGTAGCGGGCCAATTAACACATTGGGCCTGCACCAGAAACTTGGGCTCAAATATTAATTGGATGAGGGTCAGCCCAAATAATTAATATGTAAGTCCAAAACTCAATGGTCCACAAATATTCAACATTCTCCACCTTGGACCTATTGGGAGCACATGGAGAGAGCCTTAGTCAGCTGTTGCTTCATCATAGCCTATAAGGCTATCTCCAGACACCAAAGAGTTTAAGGCTCTTTAGTCAAGAGAGTAGCCAGGTTGCCTAACCAAGACTCCAGATGGCCAGGCCAATTAGTCTTGTTGGACTTTTACTTGCCTTGTGACTTCAAAGAGCCAACAAGGTCTTTCCCCGGGACATGCAATGCACATGCTAACCAAAATCAAAGTGCATTTTTTGATGCATGACAACAATTTATCCACAGAAAGACATTTGGTACCCATATCAGTTGGGTTATGATCAGTATGCACTTTTTGTAAAAAAACTTCACTTTTTTCCATAACATCTCTAATGAAATGGAACCTAACATCTATATGTTTTAGTTCTATCATGGAAAACAGAGTTTTTACAAAGTTGAATGGCAGACTGACTATCAGAATATAACACAGGATCACACTTAATAAACTTGAGTTCAGAGAGAACTCCCTTTAACCATATTGCCTCCTTCATAGCCTTAGTGATGGCTATATATTCTGACTCTGTCGTAGACTACGACAGAGCTACAATGTATTGGAGTTGTGATTTCCAACTAACACAAGACCTGCAAACCTGAAACACATAGGAAGTTGTGGAGTTCCTCTTATCCTTATCATTTGCATAGTTAGAATCAACAAAACCACACAACTCAACACCTTGATCATGCTTAGAAAAACACAAACCATACTTAGAAGTATTTTTCAAGTATCTAAGCAGCCACTTAAGAGCCTCCCAATGTACTGGCCCAGGGTTAGACATGTATCTACTCAAACAAGAAACAACATAGGCAATATCAGGCCTAGTGCTAACCATAAGATACATCACAGAGCCAATAGCATTAGAATAAGGGACCTTTTGCATAGCTTTAACCTCAGATTCAGTTGAAGGACAAAGGTCCTTACTCAGCATAAAATGAGCAGCTAAGGCTAAGGGAACAGAAGCAATTTAGCACCAAGCATATTAAATTTTTCAAGAATTTTTTGCACATAAGGCTCCTGATGAAGAACCAGAGAAGAGGACTTTCTATCCCTAAGGATATTGATCCCCAGAATCTTTTTAGCATCACCAAGATCTTTCATGTCAAAATTTTCACATAAGGCACTTTGCACATGTTTAATAGACTTGATACAATGACTCATAATAAGCATGTCATCCACATAAAGCAGCAAGAACACAAGAACTTTATCAAGATCTTTCACATACAAGCAGCATCAAAGGTGCTTCTAATAAAACCAAGCTTTTGCATGCATGTATTGAACTTAATACTCCACTGCCTAGGGGATTGTTTCAAGCCATACAAGGCCTTTTTTAGCAAACACACATGATTGGGAAAATTAGGATCCACAAAACCCTATGGTTGTTTCATATAGATAGGCTTATCCAAATCACCATTGAGAAAACAGTTTTGACATCCATTTGTTTCAATTCCCAATTAAAATGAGCACATAAGGCAACCATCACTCTAACAGTAGTAAACTTAACTACATGAGCAAAAATTTCAGTATAATCTATCCCCTCTTGCTGAGTAAACCTTTGGCAACCAACCTAGCCTTGTACCTCAACCCCTCAACTTCATCTTTCAATTTATACAGCCACCTGCAATCAACTACAGAGGCACCAGGGGGCAGAGGCACAAGGATCCAAGTATTATTGACAAATAGAGAGTGGATCTCCTCTTGCATAGCTTTAAAACACATATCCCAAAACTTTGACTTTTGAGCCTGCTTATAGACTGAGGCTCATTCCCATCAGATTCAAACACATTAAAAGCTAGGACAATCAAATTCACAAAAGAACCATATCTATCAGGGGGTTTACCAACCCTCCTAACCCTATCCCTAGTCAACTGATAATTGTGTAAATCTAGATTATTATTGGGTTGTGGTTCACCATCAAAAACATTTTCAGGAACAGGGTCTTGGTTTTCTAGAGGCTCAGGATGATAGGATCTGGGTTACTAGGGGAAGGATTCCACACCTGCTCCACCTCAGTGGAAGCATCACTGCCCTGGGACTCCACCTCACTTGAGGGCCTCTCCTCAGATTGCTCTATCTTACTAAGAGGTTCACCATCTGAGGATGGAGAAGCAGGGGACCTGGGAACAATACAAGGGAAGTCATCTTCATTGAAGATGACATCCCTACTAACAACAACCTAGAAAACCAGGTTCATCCCTAACCCACACCCTATAACCCTTAACACCATCAGGATAGCCAACAAAAACACCCTTCCTAGACCTTGGGTCTAACTTATCAGTTTTTGAATGAATAAAGCACTACACCCAAACACCCTTAGGTGTGACAGATTGGGTTTTCTTTCAGTAAAACTGCTCAGGACATCTGCCCTTAAGAGTTACAGAAGGAGACCTATTATCAAATAACAAGCAGTATAATTTTGACAAACCACTTTTGGACAGAGACACCTAACTTTTTCAAGCAAGGTTCTATTCATCCTCTCAGCAACTCCATTTACTAAGGGATGTAGGAGTAGTTTTATGTCTCATAATCCCAGTTTTTGACACAAAGAATCCATTTGAGCATTGCAAGACTCAAGGCCATTATCTGTCCTAATGGTCTTGATACACCTTTCCAGTTTGATTTTCAATTAAACTCTCCAATTTGAAAAGGTTTAAAAAACATCAGACTTATGTTTTAAAAGAAAACACCAAACTTTTCTTGAAAAATCATCCACAATGGACAGAAAATACACAGTATCCAAGTGGGTAGTTACAGAGGCAGGACCCCCAAACATCCATATGCAAGTACTCTAACACAGAATGACTAACATTTTCAGTCACAGGGGAAGGAAAGAGACCTTGTGCTATTTTTCCCATCACACAAGTTTCACAAAAGGGGAGGTCATTTTGAAAATCCAACTCACTCAAAATTTCAAAAATTTTCAAAAGTTTTAACCCCTTCTGACTCATATGCCCAAGTCTATTGTGCCACAGTAAAGCCCTATCCATTTTAACCAGATTTACACAATGATCATCACAGGGTAGGGACTTAGCAGTACAAACATACAGATTACACTTTTTCACAGCTTTGAACAGGGCATAGCACACCCTTAAGATGTTCATACACCCTGCCCCACTTACCCTCAAAACCCTCAGATTCAAGACCAGAGCAAGAAATCAGGTTGTATTCAGATCAGACACATATATCACATTATTCAAAGTAAAGCACATAACCATTTTCAAACTTTAGCATGACAGTACAATGCCAAGGATTTTATACTTCTTGTCCATTTGTCATGGACACAAAAGCATTTCAACAGTTTTGAACTCAGTAAAAGACTCTTTGAAAGGACATTTGTGAAAAGTGCATCATGAATCAATTAGTCAGTCATTTTTAGTAAAGAAACACTCAGAGGCAGAGTTTACAGAAAAAACATCATGGTTCATAAAACAAACACCATCTGAACCATCTTCCCTGGCCAGGTTTGCAACAGCCTCCATCTGGTTATTACCATTTGGATTCTTACCTTTCTTGGGTATAGTACATTCTGCCTTGTAATGACCCACTTCACCACAATTAAAATATTTTCTTTTAAACTTAGGGTCTTTACTTTTAGACCTAGACCTGTCTCTTACCATTCCCAGAGGAATTACTGCCATCCCCTCTAGATTTAGACCTCCCTCTTACATTCAAAGCCTTAGTTTGAGAAGATTTAGGGTTATAGTTTTCTTTAAGCTCCAATTCCTTTGATTTTAAAGAACTTATGATGAGGTCTAGAGGAGCAATGTCACTGCCATACTTTATAGCTGCCTTAACATCACTATAAGTATCAGGGATAACATTCATGAGGGCTATGCTGGTATACTCATCAATAGTTTTATCATCTATGTCCTTTGAAAGATCCAATTTAAATTTAAAAAGTTTTTCCAGAAGATACATTCTGCAGGACATAGAGGTTTCAGTATAGAGAGTATCCAGCTTAGTCCACATCTCAGAGGCAGATTCAATAGCCCCAAAATCATGAAAGGTTGAGGATAATTGAAGACCTGGCCAATTCATTCAACTCAGCCTTTTTCTCAGCAGACATAGTATCAGGAAAAGTCCCTTCAACAGCTTTGAAAACCTTTTGCTGAATTAAAACACATTTAACTTTTTGTTTCCAAATCACAAAATCATTTTTCCCATTAAAGGGGACAATGCCTACTGACTGGGTCATTTTGAGAAAGATTTTTACACACACAAAAGAACCAACAGCACCAAGGGCAAAGCAAGCAACTCTGCTATCACAGATAGTGGATTTAAACAGCCAACAGTCAAAGAATCCACTAGGAACAAGTATGCAGAGATTTTTCATTCAAGAATCACAGAAGCAACTAGCAACCAGCACACACACAGGTTTACAACTCAAGGTGATCCCAGACACACTTTTACCAAGTCCATAAGAGTTCCTCCCTATCTGTCACGTGTACCCCGACAAGAGGATTTCCCAGTTTACAATCACCCAATGTATGGGGGCGCAGGGGGTCACTCAAGGCGGTTAAGGCACAGGGTGGATAGGTAATTCACTCAAGACACAAAAACTGAGCTCTAAGATACACACCTTGAGTAAGAAAAGGTAAGCAAGCAAGCAGCGGAAGAAGAGAAAGCAGTAAACACCAAGAATCATGCAAGAAAAACAAGAGCACAGAACCTAGACCGCGGTCAGCGGTTACTACTAGCAACAAAGCCCAAGCCTAGGGTTCTAAGAAAGCAGTAAGCGAGAGGTTCAGCCAATTTACCAGAGCGGGAACCCTATCGTTAAGGAGAACCCGTCTTACCTCAGGGCCTATACCGGAGGCCGAGCTTTACTCTGAAGAGCCCACCTCCTTAATTTTGCGACCCGGCGTGCCTAAGCGATCCCCCCGTGGCTCTAATTTGTGTCTGTAGGGATCAGATCGCTTAGGATTCACTAATTACCGGGACCTCTTTTTATTGATTGGGTCTGAGATGACTAATCTCAGAGGTACAAGCCAATACAAGTATGATACTAAGATTACACACTAATCTGATACAAGATATTACAATTGAAGAACCCTAGACTAAGTGCAAGTATAACACGGAACTTGAGTCTTCATCTTCTTCAATAACCATGTACACTTAGGTAGAAATGTTAGTAACACAAGAAATGATCCCGTAGGATCTAAACACACAATGAAACTATGCAAGACAAGGTTACAAGCACTGGAATATGGCTCAGGTCGCAACAGGCGACTACACCAGGCCAAGAACCTCTCCAAAGCTTCAACCAAATGTCACAAGGGAGTATTACTGAACAAGGACCCCAGAAACCCTAGGTTTCACCGGTTACCACCACAGTAGGCCTCCTCAACACGCGGACCACAACAAGTCTCCTCTGAACACAGTCACGAACTCAGATCTCTCACCACACCACCTACAAGCTCAGGAGATCGGTCACAGAAGAAAGACCGAACTCTAGGGTTTGAGAAGGAAACCGAAGAAGTTGCCTAACTCTCAAACTAACCCGATAGATGTCTTAGGAATCAAGAATCCTCGGTGGAACGCAAGCTGGAAGGAAAGCTCCGGCTAGAATCGCCGAAAAACTAGAGAGAAGTCGGAGCAAGTTCGAAGAAGAGAGAGAGAGAGAATAGAGCGTATGAGTTGAATGGGGTAGGTGAGAGGTCTGCCTCTCACTTAACAAACACACATCAAATCCAACGGCTGTAACTCAGGATCCGCGTGGAGCTGCCTACGTGGCGGCCATCCGAGCAAGCAGATAAGTAGCGGGCCAATTAACACATTGGGCCTGCACCAGAAACTTGGGTTCAAATATAATTGGATGGGGGTCAGCCCAATAATTAATATGTAAGTCCAAAACTCAATGGTCCACAAATATTCACAGTGTCCACATGGAATCGTTTGTTTAACTACTATATTTTCCTATTTTCTGCGTAAACAGAAATAACTATTGGTCAGAAGTCATTAGTCATTATCCCAGTAACTTGCGATAATAATACCAAATTTAAGAGTAGAGAGAGAGTATAACTAGAGTAGTGAGGACGTATATGATATTATGATACACAATTGAAGTAAATTATAAGAACAATTGTACAAATATTATAGTAAACAAACTGAGCAAATTAGAGGGAATAGAGATAGAGATGAGATAAAGAAATTTGAGATTGAGAAGAGAATGGAGGTGAGTGGGAAGTGAGTAGAGTGAATGGAGAGGGAGCATCGATCTACATTTTACGTAGTAGATAATGTAGTATATTCACTTTCTCTAATCCGATTTCCGGTGAGTGAGAAATAGTGGATTAAAGCTGGGCATAATTAGCTTTTTAATTAAAGCTTGGAGTTTAAGCTTAGGGAATAATTAACTAGTGGTAATTATCCCACATTGGAGAAGTGACACATCTTTAAAATGTGTTTAAATTAAGTGACTTTATGTTACTTAATAATTATAGTGGACCAAGATGGGTGAAAGAGCCCACACGCGCACACGTGCGCGCGCCGCAGTCGCCGCCCGCCCGAGCCCGAGCTCGCGGGTCGCCGGGTCCCGATCTTGATCTTGGCAATTGGTCTTTGGGCTCGGGTCATGATCGGTCCCGATCTCGATCTTGGACTTGGACTTGGATCTTGGCAATTGGTCTTTGGGTGGTCTTTGGGCTCGGGTCTGGACCCGTAGTAATCTTTTTACGACCACCGCTGAGTCAGCAATCGAAGTGGTCTGACACATCGTCAAGCGTGGCACAGTCAAAGCTGCTACGTGAGAAACCCACACGCTCCACACGCGAAAAGGCACACTCCCTGCCACACGCCTTGTAACCGCCGACGGTTACGAATCTGCCATGATGAGCCTTCATGGCTTGGTTAACCCTGCATGGTGGCTTGGCCTATAAATAGACTAGTCATTCCACTGCATTAGACACAATATTCACAAGCATAACAGCATAAGCTCTCTCCCTCTCTCTGCATTGTTTTTCTGTCGAAAGCTCTGCCCTCTCCTCTATCCAGTTCGCCGGAGCTCTGTTGATTGCGGTGCTTGCTTCACCAGAGACGTAGTCGTTTTATCTTTGGGGACGAACGCCAATCCGAAGAGCACTACCGGGGCGTATCTCGTCTTGCGGACAGAGGACACCTCGACTCGGCTAAACACTTTTACGGTCTTCTGTTTCGATTTTCTTTTCCATTGTAATTTCATTTCAGTTTTCTTTGTATGCCTTCTTCGGGTTGTATTACGCCCGACTTTATCTCTTGTATCCCAGAAACCAACAATTGCAAGACGAGATAAAACTTGCTTTTGAAGGAATTTGGACTATAAACTGAACTTATCACTTTCGAAACATTTAACACCTTTGCTGGAGATATCGAAGGAATCCAACACCGCTGCTGCTGCCACCGCCGCCGCCATTTCTTCCACCATGGCGACCAATGGACCTGTCAACACTTCGTCGATTCCGACGATGATGCCCACTCCCGGGCGCTATCCTTCTTCATCAACAACCCCTTGAGAGTTTGTTAACCCCCTTGGGCACACTGGTGGATTCACCTCGGGTGGATCGGTTGGTTCCACTTTTAGTGGTTCCTTCGAATCCTTTAATAGATCGAGTGCTGGGGCCTTCGGGTCTCACACGAATGCTGGGGCCTTCGGGTCTTAAGCGGGTGCTAGTCCCTTCGGGGCTGGTACGACCATGGCGGGCTCTATGCCCAACATGAATGGTGGGGGCTCTATGCCCAACCATGTTGTTGGCTCCTTCAGGGGAAACGGAATTGGCTCCTTCCATGGACCAAGTTCGGCACCTTTGGCACCAAAAATAATGCCACCTGCCGAGAAGCCACCAAAGTTTGGAGGATCTGACTTCAAAAGGTGTTACCAAAAGATGTTGTTCTACATGACAACATTGGGCGTCGCCAACTTCCTCACGGACAAAGAGCCGCCCGCGCCAAGCGATCAAGAGACTAAGCTCGAAGTCATGGCAGACTATGATGCTTGGAGAAAAAGGGATTATCTATGTAAAAATTTCATTTTAAGTGCATTAGATAATAGCCTCTACAATGTATACTCCAATGTAACCACATCTAAACAAATGTGGGAAAGCCTAGAAAAGAAGTATAGCATAGATAATGCTGCAGGTACTGAACAAGTTGTAGCATCCAAGTTTATGGACTACAAGATGGTCGACTCTCGACCCATCATGGAGCAAGTCCAAGAGCTCCAAATGATCATCCACGCATTAGTGGCTGAAGGGATGACCTTGCCCGACAAATTCCTAAGGTGCACGATCATTGACAAGCTTCCTCCCAGTTGGAAGGACTTCAAGAGCTATCTCAAGCACAAGCGAAAGCAGATGACCCTGAAAGACTTGATCGTGAAATTGCGCATTGAGGCTGATGTAGGCAAAAGCGACCAAAAGGCTAAGGGCTTCACCCCACTTGAAGCCAAAGCCAATCTGTTGGAGCGGGGTGGTCCCTCCAACAAACGCCCTCGCTCAAATCGTCCAAGTGACAAAGGGAAGGGAAAGCAGCCTGCAAAGAAGTTTGAAGGCGATTGCTACAAATGTGGCAAACCGGACCACTATGCAAAGGACTGCCACAGCAAGAAGAAGAAGCCGGCTGCCCACGTCGTTGAGAAGGATATCAAGGACTGGGATGAAAACGACCTCATTGCTGTGGTCACTGAAGAGGTTAACCTTGTTGATAACAAGGGTGGCTGGTACATCGACACCGGCGCTACTGCTCATGTCTGCTCAGATAGGAACAAGTTTGCCTCCTACACTGCTGTTGAAGGAAGGAAGATCAACATGGGGAATCAAGCATCGTCCGAAATTCTCGGCGTTGGCAACGTAATTCTCATGATGACGTCTGGCGTCACTATCACTTTGAAGGATGTGCTACATGTCCCGAACATCCGCAAGAACCTAGTGTCATGATCAATACTAGTTAATAAGGGGTTTAAACTTGTATTTGAGTCTGATAGGTTTGTTTTGTATAAGTTGGAAAATCCCTCGAAAAGGTTATGTAACCAATGGGCTTTCCAAGCTTAGTGTGGCAACCTCGCAGTGTTGCAAAGCCGTTGGCTAATAATAATAAAGCATCTACTTCCTCTTATTTGACTGAGTGTTCAAATTTATGGCATTGTAGATTGAGACATGTAAATTCAAAAGCCATCAAAAGATTAGTGAATTTAGATTTACTAAAGGCTAATGAAGTGGATACTCAAGATAAATGTTAAATTTGTCTTGAAGCAAATATGACTAAGTTGTCGTTTCACTCGGTTGAACGAAGCACAAAACCCCTTGAATTAATTCACACGGACGTATGTGATTTAAATATAGTGCAAACTAGAAGTGGTAAAAAGTACTTTATCACTTTCATAGATGATTGCACAAGGTATTGCTACATTTATCTTTTAAGAAGTAAAGGTGAAGCAATAGAAGCGTTCAAAAATTATAAGAACAAGTTGAGAATCAACTTGGTTGTAAAATCAAAACGATTCGAAGCGATAGAGGAGGCGAATATGTAGCCCCGTTTGAGGAGTTATGCAACGCAAGTGGTATAATTCATCAAACAACTGCTCCATATTCACCACAATCTAATGGTGTTGCAGAACGTAAAAATCGAACTCTAAAAGAGATGATGAATGCACTGCTTCTAACTTCAGGATTACCACATAACATGTGAGGGGAAGCTGTTTTGACAGCCAACTATATCTTGAATAAGATCCCTCTCAAAGTAAAAGATGTTACTCCTTATGAGTTGTGGAAGGGAAGGAAGTTATCCTACAAATACCTCAAAGTGTGGGGGTGTTTGGCAAAGGTGATGGTTCCTCCGCCCAAAGAAGTTACAATCGGACCTAAACCGGTTGATTGCATCTTCATTGGATATGCACTTAATAGTAGTGCATATCGATTTGTTGTTCACAAGTCTGAAATATCGACTATTACTGTAGGAACAACAATTGAGTCAAGGAATGTTGTATTTCTCGAAAATACATTTCCTTGCAAAGACAAGGAAAAAGTCTCAACCAATTTTGAGACAAGAATTGAAGAAGAAGCCACTAGTTCTAAACCAGTGGAAGAAGAAGACACTAGTTCTAAATCAGCGGATGAGGAACCTGAATCGCGCAAGCGTGCAAGGTCTGATCCAAAGGATACAGGACTAAGACGTGGTAGTAGGGTCAAAACACCAAAAACATTTAGTCCTGACTACATTGCTTTTATGTTAGATGAAGAACCGACATCTATAAAAGTAGCCTTTGATTGCCCAGACGGGCTATATTGGAGAGAAGTTGTTCAAAGCGAAATTGATTCAATTTTGCTAAACCACACTTGGTGTTGGTAGATCTACCTGAAGGTGCGAAATCTCTAGGTTGCAAATGGGTACTTAAAAGGAAATTTAAGGCCGATGGAACAGTGGATAAGTATAATGCCCGACTAGTAGTAAAGAGTTTTAAACAAAAGGAAGGACATGACTTCTTCGATACATATTCACCTGTAACAAGGATTACATCTATCCGAGTGCTTCTCGCTATTGCTGCATTGCACAATCTTGAGATTCATCAAATGGATGTAAAGACCGCGTTTCTAAATAGTGAATTAGAAGACGAAATTTATATGGAGCAACCCGAAGGGTTTGTAGTACCTGGACACGAAAAAAAGGTATGCAAGCTCGTAAAGTCTCTATATGGATTGAAACAAGTGTCATTGCAATGGCACTTGAAGTTTGATAATGTGATGTTATCAAATGGGTTCAAAATCAACGAGTGCGACAAATGTGTCTACATCAAGAGCACTAATAACGGACATGTTATAGTGTGTCTATACGTTGATGATATGTTAATCTTGGGTAGCAACATTCAAGTAATTAACGATACAAAGGCCATGTTAAAGAGAAACTTTGACATGAAAGACATGGGTCTAGCCGATATAATTCTTGGAATGAAGATTTCAAGAACGTCTGATGGAATCATCTTAACACAATCACATTATGTTGAGAAGATATTGAATAAATTCAAAGCCTATGATGGCGCGCCGGTTAAGACTCCAATTGAACTCGACGTTCACTTGAGCAAGAACAAAGGCGAGCCCGTTGCACAAGAAGAGTATGCATGGGTCATCGGGTACATTATGTACTTGACTAATTGCACTCGACCTGACATTGCTTGTGCCGTGAACAAGTTGAGTCGTTACACGAGCAATCCAAGCAGGGAGCATTGGAGAGCTCTTGTGAGGGTTTTGAGATATTTAAAACATACTCAAAATCATGGGCTACACTTCTCGAGATATCCCCCGGTACTTGAAGGGTACTGTGATGCAAATAGGATATCCGGCAATAGAGACTCACTTTCAACAAGTGGATACGTTTTTTACTATTGGGGGTGGTGCTGTATCGTGGAAATCCACAAAACAGACATGTATAGCCCGATCAACCATGAAATCGGAGTTCATTGCCTTAGATAAAGCTGACGAGGAAGCCGAGTGGCTTAAGAACTTCCTTGAAGATATTCCATGTTGGTCTAAGCCAGTGCAACCAGTGCTGATCCACTGCGATAGCCAAGCGGCTATTGGAAGGGCAAACAATGGTTTCTATAATGGTAAGTCTCGACATATACGTTGACGACATAACACCGTGAGACATTTGATCACAACATGGGTGATTACAATTGACTATGTGAAGTCAATAGATAATATAGCAGATCCGCTAACCAAAGGGTTAAACCGTGATCAAATGAATAAGTTGCTAGAAGGAATGGGTTTGAAACCCACAAATTAAAGAATTATCATAGTGGTAACCCAACCATGATGACTGGATATCCCAAGAACTTGGTTCAATGGGAAAACTAAGCTATGAGAGTTCATGAAAAACACTCAACTATATATATTCCCTAAAGAGCAATAGAGTGTTGGAGAACTTGCCTAGTGGTAAAGGATAAGTCTATGACTTTTAATGGTTCTTAAGGATCTCAAAGAGATGGAGTACTCAAAGAGACCAAGTATGGCAAGGTGCTTGACTAAAAATTACCTATGTAAGTGCAAAGTGTGGTCGCTTCATAAAACGCACTTATGAATCCAAAGTGGTGTCCAAGACCGCAATGGACACAAAACGTGAGAACGGATGAGGTTGAGGTGTTTAAGCGTTAACACCATTGTCTCGGTGCACGCCGTTGGGGATTAGTTCAAAGCATCGCGCTACTAAGCCGCATGTGTATCCGATGGTGTCGACTATGGAGGGTTCAAAGCCAACAACTACCTATCCTTATGCTTATATACCTCTCGAGGGTTTAGCTTGTGTCTGCATGCATATGCATTTGGCTATTTCCACTCATGTGTGGGATTGTAGAAATCATGGAATAAATATGCCCGGCCAATGGATTTTGACAAAATAATAAATGTGACGAGACATCTAATTTTGTGAAATTAAATATATAGCGTCGATTTGCATTTTACGTAGATAAATGTAGTATATTCACTTTCTCAAATCCGATTTCCGGTGAGTGAGAAATAGTGGATTAAAGTTGGACATAATTAGTTTTTTAATTAAAGCTTGGAGTTTGAACTTAAGAAATAATTTACTAGTGTTAATTATCCCACATTGGAGAAGTGACATCTCTTTTAATGTGTTTAAATTAAGTGACTTTATGTTACTTAAAAATTATAGTGGACCAAGATGAGTGAAAGAGCCCACACGCGCGCGCCGCCGCCCGCCCGCCCTAGCCCGTGCTCGTGGCCGCGGGCCGGGCCCGGTCCCGATCCCGATCTTGATCTTGATCTTGATCTTGGACTTGGATCTTGGCAATTGATCTTTGGGCGGTCTTTGAGCTCGGGTCTGGACCTGTAGTAATCTTTTTAGACCACCGCTGAGTCAGCAATCCAAGTGGCCTGACACATCGTCAAGCGTGACACAGTCAAAGCTGCCACGTGAGAAAACCACACGCTCCACACGCGAAAGGCACACTCCTGCCACACGCTTGTAACCGCCGACGGTTACGAATCTGCCATGATGAGCCTTCATGGCTTGGTTGACCCTGCATGGTGGCTTGGCCTATAAATAGGCTAGCCATTCCACTGCATTAGACACAATATTCACAAGCATAACAGCATAAGCTCTCTCTCTCTCTCTCTGCATTGTTTTTCTGTCGAAAGCTCTGCTCTCTCCTCTATCCAGTTCGTCGGAGCTCTGTTGATTGCGGTGCTGCTTCACCAGAGACGTAGCCGTTTTATCTTTGGGGACGAAACGCCAATCCGAAGAGAACTACCGGGCCGTATCTCGTCTTGCGGAAAGAGGACACTTCGACTCGGCTAAACACTTTTACGGTCTTCTGTTTCGATTTTCTTTTCCATTGTAATTTCAGTTCAGTTTTCTTTTGTATTCCTTTTTCGGGTTGTATTACGCCCGGCTTTTATCTCTTGTAATCCCATAAACCAACAGTGAATGATGTGTTTCTAAGTTAATGCTTAAAATCTTTCCATATAGTCGAATAGATATTTAACCCAAATTAAATTAATCTTCCAACATATATTTTATAAGAGAATAATTGAGAACAAACAAATAAAAAGTTAAGACCAAATAATAAAACCATATTTATGATATCTTTTGTAAAACTCTAGGGAGTTATTTTTGGGCCGCGTGATATTTTTTAGTAAAAAATATTATTATGATATTTTTACGCAAGAAAGATCGTGTGAGAGGGAGGGGCCGAGATGGTTGCATTTTTTGTGGATGCAGTAAGTGTTTTATACGTGTAGTGTGTGTCGAGTATTGTGCGAGAAGGAAGGAAGAACTCTTCCAACTATTTACATTTTGAAATTGTGTTTAAATTGATGAATGAGGAGTTATGAAATTAGAACATAATTTCAAATCCAAATGTTCGTAGTATTAAGCACTAAATTTGAAATTGAAGATTCCATTTTCAATTTAAGTCTCCAATTCTATGATGTGAAACACACTTATATTTATGACTGATTTGTCTCTTTGATTAAATACTATTCCATCCGTTTCGGAATAAGAGTCCTATTTAGTTATGGTACGAGTTTTAAGAAATGTAAAGAAAAATGAGTTAAATAAGTTAGTGGAATATGAATCCTACTAGTATATATTAGTTTTATAACAAAATGTAAGTGAAATATGTTAGTGGAATGTGGAACCTACTTACCATTTATGGTAAAAGTGAAATAATGCTCTTATTATAAGACGGACCGAAATGGCAAAACATGACTCGTATTGTGGGATGGAGGGAGTACTTACTATAACTTTTCATGTATAAATTGAGTTGAGCATAAAACCAATTACTTTACGAAAATTAGCACAATAAAATAATATTCCATCTGTCTTAGGGCTGATCATTTTTGACACGACACGATAACCCAACACGAATCCGCACGAAATTAATGTGTTTGGGTCAAATCTTATTGGGTTCGTGTCCTTATCAGGTCGACACGTTAAGGACATGAAAAATTCGTGTCGTGTTCGATTTACCCGTTAAGAAATAATATTATTAATTTTTAGCATTTAAAAAATGATAATTTTTTTGTTGGATTTCTTTACTATGAATCTATTGATGTTATTGTTCATCAAATACATCGTGTAATCAGATTTTAGGTTTTTTTTTAAACTCTTAATGATAAGATTTACGGTTCTGTAACTTTTGTTAATCAATGGCAGTTGTTATCAGGTTCTTACCGTGTTATCAAGTCGTGTTGTTAGAGCATCCACTACGCTGTCCCCCCACCGTCCCTTAACCGTCCCTTAAACTACTATTTGAGGGCCCCACTGTACTTTATTCCTCCATCCCTTAACTAAGGGACGGAACCTGCAACGCTCCGTCCCTTAACCGTCCCTTATTTTGTCCCTTAAATTACTATTCATTCAATTTTATTTTTTATTTTTTTCCCAACACAATTCAATTAAAACAAACACACTTCATTAAAATTAAAATAACATTACAACATAAAATAAAAATATAACTTAAAAATTAAAAAAAACATAATTAAAATACAATTTTATATGGACATCCTTGAATGTTTTATGTTTCACTTTCGATGTGGGACAAAATCATTCTTGGATGTCTCTATAAAAGAGAAACAACCAAGAATGATTTTGTCCCATATCGAAAGTGAAACATAAAACATTCAAGGATGTCTCTATAAAAGAAAAACAACCAAGAATGATTTTATCCCACATCGAAAGTGAAACATAAAACATTCAAGGTTGTCTCTATAAAAGAGAAGCAACCAAGAATGACTTTGTCCCACATCGAAAGTGGAACATAAAACATTTAAGGTTGTCTCTATAAAAGAGAAGCAACCAAGAATGACTTTGTCCCACATCGAAAGTGAAACATAAAACATTCAAGGTTGTCTCTATAAAAGAGAAGCAACCAAGAATGGCTTTGTCCCACATCGAAAGTGAAACACAAAACATTCAAGGTTATCTCTATAAAAGAGAAGCAACCAAGAATGACTTTGTCCCACATCGAAAGTGAAACGTAAAATATTCAAGGTATAAAACATTCAAGGTTGTCTCTATAAAAGAGAAGCAACCATGAATGACTTTGTCCCACATCGAAAGTGGAACATAAAACATTCAAGGTTGTCTCTATAAAAGAGAAGCAACCAAGAATGACTTTGTCCCACATCGAAAGTAGAACATAAAACATTCAAGGTTGTCTCTATAAAAGAGAGTCAACCAAGAATGACTTTGTCCTACATAGAAAGTGGAACATAAAACATTCAAGGTTGTCTCTATAAAAGAGAAGCAACCAAGAATGAGTTTCATAAATTCGCAAGCCAATCAAATATATGTGGGCTATTACGAATTTCTTGTATTTATTTATTTGTAAAAATTAAATAAAAAAAATTATAAATAAAAAGTATTTTTTTTAAAATTTGATTTTTTTTAAAAAAAATTGATTTATTGCGTCAGCGTGATGACGCCCACTCGCGGGCCGGCGAGTGGGCGTCACGCACGACGCCGGGTCGCGCCACGTCGCCTAGGCGCGTGGCGAGACGACCCATCGCTTGTCTCGGCGACACGGGACGGGGTGTGGGACGGGACGGGACGCGGCGGCGTGCTGCAACGAGTCGCACGACGGACCCGTTTCTCCGGGACGGATCGCGGGGCGCCGGCGCGACGCTTAGTGGATGCTCTTATAGTGTCGTGTCATGTATACGTTGTTCTCGTGTCGTGTTAACCCAAAGTTGTTCGTGTCGTTAATGGGTTCGTGTCGGGTTCGTGCCGTGTTCGGGTTTGAGGGTAGCGGGTCGTGTTCGTGTTCGGGTTTGGGGTTTTCTTAACGGGTCGTGTTCGTGTTTGTCCTTACAGGTTGACCCGATAACGACTCAACACACACAATTTGTCACCCCTAATCCGTCTTATATAAGGCCATGTTTGGTTGGCGGGAAAGTAAAGTTGGCAAGGAAAATGATTCCTGGGAAAATGAATCCCGGGAATATGATTTCTAATAACTTTACTTTCCCGTGTTTGGAAAATATCAAGATTTGAAAGTATATATTTGATTTAAACACTAAACTAAAAATATACTTATCATTTTTTATTTATAAAAAATAATAACACATATTATTTAATAAATTATTAATTACAAATGATAATAATTATATTATTTTATTTATTATTACGATGGATAGTTTAAATATGGATTATACATCATAATATATAATAATATAATAATAAATAAGATTATTATTATTATTATCATTATATTTACTTATTTTTTAATTGAATAAATTTTATAATTTAAAACTTCACTACAATTTTATTGTTAATCACTAATTTATAAATTAATAATTATTATATTATTATATAATTATAATTATATAATATTATTTAATAAATTATTATTATTATTATGATAATAAAAATACAAATAAATAATAATAATATAGTTATAATTATGATAATTTGAATTATAGTTATTTATTATCTTGAAATTAAGTATGGTTTATACTTTTAAATTATTTTTAAAACATTGTAATAAATAATAACAATAATGATGATGATGATGATAATAATAATAATAATAATAATTATAATAATAATAATAATAATAATAATAAACTGTATTATATTGCATTAAATATGTAAGAATCCTAAAACTGGGAAAAAGAATACCTAAGAAAAGTTAGGATTCAGAATCCTGGAAAGTTGTACTAACTTTCCTTGTTTCAGGATTTTGATTACTTTCCCAGTTTGATTAAAAACGGAAACAAACACAGGAATTTAAAATTTAAGGAATCAGATTACTTTCCCAGACAGAATCCTGGCAACCAAACATGGCCTAAATGTATTTATTTTCTTTCATTTTAGTTTATATGTTATAATGTAGATTTTCAAATTTTGGAATTCATATAATCAATCAATAACTTTTTATAATTCACCTTGAAACATCAATTTATTTATGCAACAACCAAGCGTGATCTATGTATATATACTCCATTCGTCAAACTTTAGGAGTCTCATTTGAATTTGACACGAGTTTTAAAAAATATAAAGAAAAGTTGGTAAAAATAGTGGAATGTAGGTCCTACTTTTATATAGGAGTATTAGTTTTATAATAAAATGTGAGTAGAAAAAGGTTAGTGGAATGTGAGATCTTTTACCATTTATAAAATATTTCAACCAGGACTCCTAAAGTGGGACACCCAAATATGATTAATCGGGACTCCTAAAATGGGACGGATGGAGTATTATAAAATGCATTCCAA
Organism: Salvia splendens; assembly: GCF_004379255.2. NCBI lineage: Eukaryota > Viridiplantae > Streptophyta > Magnoliopsida > Lamiales > Lamiaceae > Salvia > Salvia splendens. The sequence goes on from NC_056038.1 coordinate 32,610,490, forward strand.
ATTTCGTCTGCGGACTGCACTTTGCATCTTTTAGGTCCCTGAACTTGAAATAATATCGCTATATGTCTTTGGAAAATGCAAAATACCATTTGAGATATTTTTTAACCACTGCGCCTTAAAAGGGTACATGTCATATTTGTTACTTTATTATTTTAATTGAGAATATATATCTTTATTCTTCATATGTTTGCATACATAATTTGAATAGAAAATATCTATTTATGTTATAGGTATATTTATTATAATTTTTTTTCATGTTATCAATATTTATATATTATTTTATTTAACTTTATAAATATTTGTGTTAAATTTTCAAATTACTATATTAGTAACATAAGGGGTGTGTTATAATGCTAACTTTTCTTAATTGCTAACTTGCTAACTAGTCAACGCAGTGTATTAGAGCATCCGCAGTGGTGCTCGCTGGGACGGACCGCGTCCGTGCCGCTGGCGCGGCTCGTTGCTGCGCTCTCGCCGCTGGCACGGCGCTCCTCGATGCATCGATCTCGTCCATGCCGCTGAGCAGACGACGTGGCGCGTTTCTATTCGCCAATAGATTTTCCGTTGGATTTTTTTTAAAATCAAAAATAATACCAAAAATAAAAAAAAAATTCAGATTCCCAAAAATATAGCCATTTTTATCATTTTTTTTTGGAATTTTTTGATTTTTTTATAATTTTTTAAAACCCCAAAATCATCTATAAATACACACATTTATCATTCATTTTTCACATCAAATTTATCTCTCATTCATCATTTTTCATACAACTCTTCTACATCTTCCTCTACATCTTCCTCTCTCACTCAAACCCTCTCTAAAAATAGATTTCACCGATATCATCGCAGAAGCGGAGCGCGAAGAACAAGACACATTTGGGCGAAATCCGGCCACGAGTAGTGTGTTTTTTTAATATTATGAATTTAATTATGTAATTTTTTATTTTTAGGATTTTAATTAAGTAATTTTTAATTTTTAAGATTTTAATTATGTAATTTTTAATTTTTTTAGTAATTTGTAATGGTATCGAATATTTTTAATGCATTTTAATATTGTGGAAATGTTTTTAGTAATTGAAGTATTTAAATTAAATAATGGAATGGTGAGACCCTTGAGCATGTCCTTGAGGAAGAGCATGAAGGTGGGTGTTGTGCTATTAGGGAAGAGCATGGAGTAAAAAACTAATAAAAGTGGGTCTGGCCCGCATTCGTGCTCTTGCCAAAGAGCATAGATGTGGATGCTCTTAAAAATGTTAATACAAATTTGTGTTGATTTTTAATGTACTGTGTTGACATTTTAAATATCAATTTCAACACGATGTATTAAAATATTAACTAAGTTTATGTTGATATTTTAATGTCATTATGTTGACTTTTTAATGCACTATTTTAATGAGTTAGCAACTTAACAAGTTTGTAATCAACCCACGTCAATAACTTAGTTTGTCCTAGCTCAAAATAAGCAAATAGTAGCATGAAATTTGAAGAGAGAGAAGCAAGAAGAGAGAAGATAGAGAAATAATTTTAAGTGATAGGAGAGAGAGGAGAGATAAAAGGTAAACAATTTTGACATTTGTTTGTGTCCTTTCAAGCTTAGGGGTGAAAACGGACCTTAAATGGAGTACTTCCTTCCTATAATATGAGTCTTATTTGGTCATAGGTTTTAAGAAATGTAAAAAAAGTGTTGAATAAGTTAGATAAATGTAGTCTCACATATATATATTAGTTTTATATTAAAATATGAGTTAAATAAGTTGGTGGAATATAAGACCTATTTACCATTTATTGTAAAAGTGGAATGTGACTCTTATTGTGGGACTGACTCTTATTGTGGGACTGAACGAAATTGACAAAATATAAATCTTATTATGGGAGGAAGGGAGGATTTTGCATTTTCCGGATATCAAATTTGAAGTTCACCTCATATTTTAATGTTTATAATTTATAATTAGTACAATATCCACATGATGAATGCGAATCCTCTTTTTCAACTCAACAAGAAGCTTACTTAATAGTATTAAGTAAATTTTTGTCAAATTAGATTTGTAAGATAGGAGGGAATATATTCTATCTTTTTGTATTTTTGTATTACTTCCTCCTTCTGCCATTAAATATTACCACATATTTTCTTTTTAAACCGCTCGCCAATAAGTATTCCATTTCACTTTACTATAGTATTTAATAAATGGACCTCACATTCTACTATTTCACTCTACTCACGTTTTATTATAAAATCATTATATAAAAGTAGGATCCACATCCTACTAATTTTTTCTACCACTTTCTTTTACAAAGTCAGACAATTTCTCAAAACCTGAACCAGTAAAAAATGAGACACTTATTTATGGATGGATGGAGTACTATAAAGAACAAAAAAATTTACTATCACTAGTCCAAAATGTAATTGTATATACAGTAAATTTCTATTTGTAATGACGCGAATTTTTGTTTTCTATTAAGAATATTTTAAATATTTTTTACATCTCTTTTATTACAATTATTTATATATTAAAAGTCGTATGATCTATTAAAATAATTATTTTTATTGGTGATGATGCAATATACATATTTCTGTTATTTCTACATGCTAAAATATCAAATTTAAATCTTGACAAGCGAATCTTAATAAAAACAAGAAAATGGGAATAAAATTTGACTAGTTTTAATTCATTGAACGAGTCCAAGACCAAAAAACCGTTGTTTGCTAATTGGGTCGAGTTGGAAACTTCGAAAACAACATAAATGATTTCATACCACAAATTTTAAAATTTAAGAAGCTATATCCCTTTTGTAACAGATCGTGAGAAAAATTAGTAATCTAATTTACTTTTTCATATCCAATTTTCCCTCCAAAGTTTTAGAAACGTTTCTTATTAGTGCCACTTTTTATTGTCATCACTTCACTCCTAAATTTTCTACGATAATTTTTGTCACCCTAATTTCTTTAAATTTAATCGTAGAACTATTTAGTGGACTCCAGATTCACTTTATCCTCTCGTTCTTTGGAATTCATACTTCCAATATTTTTTTAGGAAATTAATGACCTGCCATGATCCGCAAAACACGGATTTCCCTTTATTAGACCTTCATAATATTTTTCTAATTACTAGGAAATTGAGATGCACCAATACATACTATTCCGATGGTTTTTAATAATCTGCAGAAACTGGGATCAGATGCCCATATAATTTATAGAAAATCTAAGAATTTTAAGAATCTTGTAAGTGCTTGATTAACTGTCATCAATTATATACATGTATATATTGGTAATAACAAATGTTAGTTATAAACCATTGTAATCAGTTCCTTAACAAATATACCTATTGACTAGAATATTTGTAACATAACATGTCTAGTTCAAAGAGATAGGTAAGTTGCGACATAATTTTTAAAACAATTATTCCTTATTTAATTGACCACAAGGCACGATCAAACAATTTTATTGTTACTCAAAGAAGAGGCATATTTTTATGTATGATAGAATTAATGGACAACAATAGTAGGTGCTCCATTTGATTGTGGGCCTTGTAGCCACTTTTTTTTATGAAGAAAATGGACTAAATAATATTGCATCTAAGATATTGCTAATGTCTTAATTCATCAAATACAAAATTAATTCAAAGAATATTGCATCTTCTGAATATTCCGGCCTTTTTCTTGATTTTCGGTGGTCGCAAAACCACTTTTATTGCTGTGTCAAACACCGCTTTCACGTTCTGCAACAAAGAATAAATGATTATTAAGAATCTTGCTAAATTAATTAATTCATAATATTTGTCATACAAATAGTAAAATACGTATATTATAAATAATACATACCTGCAAATATTGAAATTAAAAATTGTACTTATAGATTTTAATAATTAAGTCTATTATAAAAACGATAATAAATTCTAAACACTTAATTATATATAAGTCATGGCATCTAGAGTGACACAAAATATATAAATATATTTAATTAGTTACCTGTTGAGTTTTTGCACTACACTCTATATAAGCAACTGCTCCAATCATCTTCTTCAATTCTTCTCCCTGTTTAAAAATTCAAGAAATATTAAATTTGAAGAACTGAAAATATGGAAATAACTTCTGTTATACCTGCGCATTTGTTATAGGATGTGCAGCTGGATGGTCGATTAGAAATTGCTCATCTTCTCTCAAATCTGGTGGTCCAATTCAAGTGTGCAGATTACATGTTTGGTGAAATGTCTCAAAGAGTCTAACACTGATTTCGAAAGGTCAGATTTATATCTTACCCATTTTGGTTCCAACAAGCACAATCGGCATAGTTGGAGAATAGTGTCTTAACTCTGGAATCCACTGTGATCAACACAAAATCATCACACACTGGAAAATATAAGGGGGAAAAACCAAATAATGATAGAAATGAAGAAAACTGTCCAACTTTCTTGTAAATGTTCTCATAGCTAGCTTTGCTGATGAGAGAAAATGCAAGTAAAAACACATCAGCTCCTCTATAGCTTAGAGGGCGCAGTCTGTTGTAATCTTCTTGCCCTATTTCATCAAATGAAATAACATGATATCAAATTTCATCACAAACCTTCATTCTACCAATATTATTAAATAAGCATCAAAACCTGCTGTATCCCAGAGGCCAATGTTGACTGTGTTTCCATCAACGACGATGTTGGCGCTAAAGTTGTCGAACACCGTTGGAACATAATCCTGCGACGGGACGAAAACAATATTATGGTTTAGAACTATTAATATTCAAGTTTGTGGATGTATTACCGTTGGGAAAGTATTGCTAGTGTAAGAAATGAGCATGCAAGTCTTCCCGACGGCGCCGTCGCCCACGGTCACACACTTGATGAACTTAGCCGTACTCATTTTTCTTTTCTTTTAGGCTGCTTATGCATCTAACATCTTCTTGTTTATATATCAAAGTCGGTTTGATCTGAGATTACAAATTGAGATTGAAATGTATGATGATTTGTTAGTGGACAATTATAGCTATCTTTGAGTTTAAGGATGGAGACGATTGGGTGCAACGGAATTAGTGGTGAGAGTTGGTTGATTAAGTGATGAACAAGCGATGGAGAAAAAACAAATAAGAAAAGAGAGAAGGTGATCAAAAGTAGAGAAGGTTGCTTACTCTATAACTAATATGCCATCATTATCATTTCTTAACAATAATGTAAGAATTCTTAATTGTGAGCTATCAAGCCTGTCTATCTCATTTCAATAAGTCATCTACTTCAATAGATCTCTTCATACAATAAAATTTATACAACAAATACCTTAATATGTCATTGTTAGATTAATTTATTTCCTATTTTCTAATAAATATACTCTCAATAAATTAAAGATGCTTTTTCTTTCATATTTTGTATCACTATTTTGTGAACCTCACTCTACTTTAGACAAATGAAGAAGGATGTAAGAATTTTAGGGGATGAGTTAGAAATAAGATTAGTGAAGGAACTTATAGAGGTTATTGGAAATATAATAATTTGTGTTTTTTAAAATATAAAAATAAAAAAAGTACTTGCATGTCTACCACTAAATCACAAAAATATATTTTCGATGGTCGAAAAACTTAATAAAACAAAATAAATAAAAAATCGAAATCTGCGTGTGGATGCACTGAGCTATACGCGTCTTCTCCTTCCAGCGGTTGGGGGCCCACCTGCTACACCCTTTTTGGTTAGCAAATTTGCTTCATAGTTCATACTCTAATGATGAAAAAATAGTCGCCATCTTCTATCACTATTGCATATCTCAATTTTTAGATTTTTCATATTGAAAATCCACTATATTAAGATCTAGTGAATGTCGATGAAGACTACTGCTCTCTTTTTTTTATGATACCTCAAATATGGATGATTGTTGCCACCGGCTTCTATGAAAGGGCATTGTTCACATTCCCGAGCTCTGAAGCCGGCCCATATAGAAACCAAGCCCATATTTTAACGTGTCGTCTTTTCTAAATGGACTTGATTTCTAAGGCCCTATTTGTTGCATAAATCCCATGATATGATTATTTCATCGTCATTGGGAATTATAGTTTCTTTAATTAAAACTCTTCATATCCGGGGTTTTTTTAATAAAAAAACATTGCTTTTTGGTCTTTTACTTTTTTAAGTTCGATTTGTAATAAAAATTAATTAGAATTTAAAATATTAAATAACTACTCCATATAGTAGTATAACTTTTTTAAGATAAATTCTATTCAAATATTGCATTTAATGACGGACATATGAATTTCAATTGCAACAAAATATCTGGATGAGGTGGGTCATATAAATTCGGTAAAATTTCACTTATTTTGTGGAATTACGTCGACTATATATTGACAATTGACAAATCCAAAACAAATCGTTATAGACTAGACAATTTATTGTATATACATGAATGAATATACCAAAAAACACATAATTAATTCCATGCATGTTGTGAAGTATAGAATGGTAGTATATTCTCATAGTGAGCAGAACAAACTCTCCAAATAGTCATTCCCAAGATCCTCTAATTCTAAAACATGATCATGATCATAATCAACCCCTCTTGATCTCTTGTGCAAAGGCTGTTCCAATAAAGAAAACCCTTCTTCATCATGCGCTGCCCTTTTCACAGTTTCGAGAGGGAAATTGAGACGAGTTTTGGGACCTCTAATTCGCAAAGCCGCCTTATCATACGCCAACGCCGCTTCCTCCGCCGTCTCAAACGTCCCCAGCCAAACCCTCGCCCCTTTCCTCGTCGAATCCCTTATCTCCGCCGCGTACTTTCCCCACGGCCGCCGCCTCACTCCTCTATAATGCTTCCTGGCCTCCACCGCTGTGGCCTCGGTCTTTGCAGCAGCGCAGCCGTTTAGTTCTACGGTGGAAGGAATGATTTCTTGCAGAAAATGCTCCCACGCTTCGGCTCCCATCGATATCCATCTGCCTAAGCTCGGAAGCCTCTCCAACATCTGCATCGATCCATCTCTCTCGAGGCTAGGCAAACCTTCCCACGCCTTTGAGTTTGATACGTCGTCGTCTTCACTTGTCTTCGCCATGAAATTCGCCCATACATTCTCTAAAATTGATTCAGATGATTCACTCTCCGCTCCCATAGTTTAATCTATGATTTCAGCCTTTGGGAAAAAAATATGATCCTTTATGATATAACAGCTGTGGTTATAATTATATATATATATATATATATGAGTTTTATCCACCTCGGAAAGAGTAAGAAACTTGTGTTGCAAGTTATTAGTAGCAAATTTCTAGGATGATTCTGCGGTGGATGAAGTTTTAGATAATCTAGCAGGACAAGTCTGCGTGTGATTAATTACTTGGAACATTCGATGTATAGTACTTAATCATTTAGGAGGATTGTTTGGTGAAGAAGCAATGTTTTGATGTACTACTATTTTTCATAGGATGTTTTGTAATGTGTAAATGCGGCCATAAATTGGAAAAGGTGCACGGGGTGACGTGCTGCTGCTTGATTTTTATTAGCTAACAATTAACTGGACGATCCATTTGCTTAATTGTTAAGATTATAGATTGTGTGATGTGGAAAAAGTAGCTACGAGAAATGTCAAAAGTCAATCCCACGAATATACATGCATATGCCCGTGTTCACACACATATAAGATAAAACTGGTAATGCTGCTGACCGATGTAAAATTTCATATCTTTGCATTGCACCTATAACATGTGAACCAACCAATCTTATGTCTTCATTTCTTATATGCAATCGGCATTTGATAAGGCTATTATACACCCATTCTCCTAAAAATACCATAATGTAGAGATACATGCAGAGTGTAAATACGATTCGGATGTCAATCGAGGTAGCACATCGACTTTTGGGTTAGCGGACTAATCAAGATAGAATTTTATCGAGTTAAAATTTATGAATTTTAACCTTAAACGTCCGGGTTATCTCGATTACCTAATCGTGCTAAAAGCTAACGATGAAAATAATATATATGTATTTTAATTTACATGGATCTCTTATATTTATAATATGCTCCATTCTTTCACGATTTCAAATTACACTTTGACTTGTCCAGATTTATAAGAAATTTGATGGAAGTAGGTGGAAAAAGTTAGCCGACTTTATGCAATTTGTGCAATTTATGCACAAATTGAGAGAATAAAGGAAGATGATCCCTTTCTTGAGCGGCACGAGAATTTATGCAATTTGTTTTATGTGTGCAGTGGAGAGAGTAAAGTAAAATAGAGAGAATAAAGTAGAGATAAAGATGTTTTCATTTATAGTAATGTGTCATCTTAGTTGAGATAAACCAAAAAACAAAGTGAGACATCTTCAATGGGACGGACGGAGTAAAAAATATAAAATCGCATGATTTAAGTTGCGGATGCAATTATTGGTGACAGAAATTCATGTGATTTGTGGTAAACGTCGTTTTACCCTCACAGCATTTGGTGATAGAAATTGATGCGGTGCAAGCATGGCATCACTTTGAACTTAAGCTTTCTGATACATATAGAATTACTGCACACGGTTCTTTGTGGACATTTAAATAGAATTCACACGCCTATATAGAGTAGGAGTATTAATTATTGTCTGAATTTTTTTTTTGGTTTGATCACATGTGTTTCGAACTTACCTTTGGCGGAATCGGATTAATCCTGCTTGTTTAGTAGGGTGAATAAGATGTACTAATATACTCCTATTATTATATTAATATAGCAATTTTATATCTATATTATGTAATTCATGGTTTGATAAAATATATTAAAATTAGATATAATTAACATTTGTATTACTATTAGTTATGCAATCTGAGAGATGATATCATTGATGTGCAAAATCCCACTTATTAATATTTGCACACTTTGAAATTATAAAGATCTGCGTATTTTATATATTAAACAATATATTATGGTATTAGTAGTATATAGATCGATTAGTTCAACTAGAAGACATAACATAAACAATCTCTCGACAGCGGACAGTTGCTTAAATTTTATTAGCCAATAAAACTAATCTTCCATTTCAAGAACAAAATAAAATCACATAAATGGTAAGCATTCCAGCCGTTTTCCGCTGTCGAATTTATCTCTACATTTGGATTGAAGAAACATGCACTATGATTGAAAATTAAATATACCATATGTTCTTGCACCATATTAAAATATTGAGAGTAATTCACCGTTTCGAGCCCGAACTTAGATATAAAAAAAAGAGAGAGAATGATAAAATTGAAAGATAAAACGATGAATATTCTGGAGCTAGGAAGAGATTTAAGAAAACGGTATTTCCGAAATAATGGATTGGAAACAAAAGTAGGTAGAAATTATGAATTACAAAAAATGGATGGATGTTGCACCTAAAGTATAGCCGTTGCATTTAAATGATATATGGGACCATTTCTCTGTGATTTTTAAAGTTTATTTTTAATGGTGTGGAGTCATTTCAACGATTGTGGACCTTCCTTCGTTCGTTTAAATGAAGAACTATTAGTTGATAAAGTTACTCCATAAATTAGAGGTGAAGGTATTTACTATCTCCAATTTTTACAATCATAAAAAGTCGCCAAAAAATATTGAAGGTCAATCTTGTGACTAATTTTCCACAGTTTAGCATTTTAGCCAGATAAAACTTTGTGATAAAATTATACTCCATCTCAAGTGATGATTAAATCTATTAAAACTTTGTGATAAAATTATACTCCATCTCAAGTGATGATTAAATTATACTCGAATCGGAATAAGCATAATTAATAAAATTGATGTTGAATCGCACTCGAAAATGACCAAAAATTCTATTACTAATAATTGGAAACAAAAAGATGTACTCAATCCCTTAAGGGGATTGAATTATATCTAAACTCAAATTTTAATTCTAACTAGTTTTAACCCACGTGCGATGCGACGGACTATTTTTTTATCATACGATTTTAAATTGTTAATTGATTAACACAAGATCAAGTTTTGATGCCGAAAACAAATTGGTAGTATTGCAAGTTTTAAAATTGGACGATAGCTTTTCAAACATCAAACGGTTTTAAAATTGTATTTTGAAGTATAAAAGCGCCGACGCAAAATAATATTGTCACAAAATTGTGTGTAATCTTTTTTGTATTCTGTATCCATTTAAATTAGTACTATACTTTATCATAGTCGAGCTTCATTACAGTGCAATATAGTGACCCTAATACGCTAAAAACTCAAACCTTGAAACCTAAATCCTAAACCCTTAACGTTAAAATATAATCATAATGACCAACAAATGAACCAAATATAAATACAATCTTCCCTCCGTCCCAATGCAATTTTACTTTGTTAATCACTTTAAAACAAATTTACTAATTGGGCAAAATTAAAAGAATATCATAACTTCATGTTAAACAATATGAAGAGTATTGAAAAATATAGAGTTAAAAACTAAGCAATGTTATCAAATTTTGGAAAATGAATGACAATAATTTCCGCCATTGTATTTGTATGAAATGAGTAACGAATAAATGTATAATAAATTTTGGAAAATGAAATGGAAGGCCATTGAAGCAATAATCTCATAATTTACTTTACAACCTTTCGGTTAATCCGCATACTCATACAACAAAAGGTCGTTACTCCTCATACTTATAAATACCAATCAATGGCAATATTAAATGTCCGTAAATATCAGTATGGATTTTATAAAAATATAATAAAATATACAACAAATAATTATTATCCTAATTTAGGGTAATATAAACATTGAAGTCGTGATCAATATAGACAATTAACTACACAATAAATAGATAAAAATATAATCTGATTCATATTTCATCATATTCTCAAATCTATTAAATAAATAAATAAATTGATCACAATTGAAGGTATAATTTAGAATTCATTTAGGCGAAACGTTTGCAGTCATCTTCTACTTCAACCTCTTATGTCAGCCTCCATTACACTTCATCTTCTCTCGTCATTGTCTACTGCACTTCCTTGTCCTACGCTAACGCCATCTACTCCATCTGCTGGTTTGCCTCCATCTACATGTAAGAATTTGAAATAAATCAACTACAGACTTATAATGCAAATTTTAAAAATTACAATCTCACTGGAAAACGTGTTTTTGGTTGCCCTTCGAGATGCTCTTAGCCGTTGGAAATAATAATCACTTATCACAGCTTTTCGTCAGTTTGCCTCCATCTACAAATAAAAATCAACTGTAGACCAATATTGCAATTTAAAAAGATTTTACCGAGGAAGACTTAATCTCATCGGAAAATGCATTTTCGGACTTTTCTAAACCACTGGAAACTTATTCATCGTTGCCAATAGCCGACATATCTTATTCTCGTATTCCCCCTTCCCATATACTCTCTCCTTGTAGCCACCACACACATACCAAGCACAAATACAATGTCATAATGGTATTGGTATTTATAGAAAATCTTATAGCTTTTGGCATTCTTCGTTTTTCTTGGGTTCATTTATTCCAAATTAAATTAATGATTCATTATCTTTTTAACCTCTCAAATAATGATACTAATATAACCGCAAAATTTAAAAGTGCATAATAAAAACCTTTTGACTAAGAAACCGATTATGCATAGCAATTTATTGTTGGTAACTGTCAATTAGTGGAAAGACGTTATGTATATCCATAATGTTTATAATTCAGTTTACCAATACTACGTCTCAATTTCAATTTTCATTATCTACTAAAACCGTACACATTCTAATTTTTCCCAAAAATACCCCCAAAACTCAACTTTTATATATGTATAGATTTAAAACAACTACAAATAAATTCAAATCCTTAAGATGATATAATTTGACACAAATAAAATAATTGAAATTAAATAAAAAAAATTAGAAAACAACTATAAAAAAACTCATATTGGAGGTACATCTTCATTGTAAAATGCCTCACACATGCATCAATCATGTTATACATGGTGTTGCAGACTATTTGTTACACTTGCTAGCATTAGTAGACATGGGCGGACGTAGAAATAAACATCGATAGGGGCGGAGATTTTTAATTTTTATTTCAATGCATATTTTTGGACAATTTACATCATTTGTAAGGGCTGTTATACAATAATTTACATTAAATATCAATAAATTTAAAAAATATATTAATAGAAAAATGTTTAAAAAGTAAATTCATTAAGGGCTTTAGCCCCTAGTCACCTCCATTTGGGTCCGCCCATGTTAGTAGATTGCGGAGCTTGATATAATTAATAAAATAGATAAAAGTGATAGTGGCGCGTGCATAGATTATTATTGGAATACTCATAAAATCCTATGTCGTCCTAAAAAGAACTCATTTTCCCGGGATCAAGGGAATGTACAGAAATTGGTCACCCAACTACCTTATTTATTTATTTATTTATAATTTAAGAATACATAAGAGCAAGTCGCATGATTGATAGAAACCAAAATAACAGGAGTATATTACTATTGGCAAAAGTTATTTATGCAAGAGGGCTATATATAAATACATAGAAGCAATGGTTTCCTGAATCCGGAAAAAAACAGTTTAGATTCTTTTTCCAATCATGCCTCTCACTGGTTCGTTCCGAACAGTTTCCGTGCTATTCCTTGTTCATTTAATGGTTCTAGTCGTTTTCACACTGCAAACTGCAGAAGCGCGGAGGTTGGCTGCGGTTAACACTACAACCTCTGCATTTTTTGTGTTCGGTGACTCTACAGTTGATTCTGGCAACAACAACTACATTCCAACTATTAGTCGGAGCAACTTCTCGCCCTATGGCAAGGATCTTCCCGACCACATTGCCACCGGAAGGTTTACTAACGGCAAGCTCGTCACTGACTTTTTGTGTAAGTATTGTCCTATTTTTCATTCATAATTATGTTAGCAAATAACTAGTAAGTATAACATACGCGACTATAAAGCTCAACTCAGTTGGTAAGATTCTACAACGCCCAGAATTGAGATGTACTATCATTTTCTTGTTTCTATTTAACTTGTGATGTTAAACTTTCTAACAAGATTACTTAATTTGTCGTATATGGTAAAGTACTAAATCAAGAAAGTTTTGAGTTATATATCAACTAGTTTGTACAAGTGCATGAAGAAGTCCCTTTGATGTTATATTTGTGAATGTGTAGCTTCTTATGCTGGGATCAAAGACATGATACCACCCTACTTAGACCCCACGCTCACCGTCGAAGACCTTAAGACCGGAGTTTGTTTTGCTTCTGCCGGCACTGGCTTCGATCCCCTTACTGCCCAAATCAATGTCTCTCTTTCCCTTTAATCTCTATCTCTCTCACACACACATGTGACATGTACTATATAGTTTTGACTATGGTGGATTTGTGGAAATGCAGGAGGTGATTCCTATACAAAAGCAACTGAAATATTTCAAAGAGTACAAATCAAGAATGGAGGTGGAGATTGGAAAGGAGAAAACTAGAAGGCTGATAAGTAGTGCTTTTTTTCTAATAAGCGCGGGTACTAACGATTTTATGGTTAATTACTATGGGCCCACCAAAATTCGAAGCAAAACCTACAATATTTCTGGCTATCAGGAATTCTTATTACAGCAAGGCCAACAACTCATTCAGGTACACTATACTATACTTTCTCCATCACAATTGCATAAACAAATACAACTATCATTCATTCCAATTTCTGGTACTCTATTATTCTATAAGAGTTAATAACTATAACAATAATTTTTTTACAAAACACGTCCATAAGTGCTGCAGATGACAGCTTTGCTTGATTAAAGAGTGTGTACTATCTGTTGGACTGTTCATCCATCATAATTTTCATATTTATGAGGTGGGCCACATTAAGTAGAATATGGTTAGTTTTTTTTTAAGGAAACGTGTTAGCTTGAAAACCATGCTTTAAAGATCATAATAAATCAGAGGAAGGGGAAAAGAATGAACAGAAAAATAAATAAATACTACTATGTGGAATGTGGACACACAAACAGATTCAATAAAAGGTTTCAACCGCTTCATGAATTCAGATGAGGTTTTAAATATGATGTACTTATGTGGCATTATATATACGGCACGATACATTTTTATTTATTTATTGTGGAAATACGGCACTCTATGCATTCTGGATAAGGAAAAGACATCGTTTATAGCCAGTTAAATAAAAATACGTTTTATATTGCAATTTTTTATAGTTTTAAATTTATTTCAGTCTTTCTAAAATATATAAACTTCATATGTATTCTGTAAAATAATACTCCCTCCATCCGCGAATAGGAGTCCCATTTTTTCATTTTAGTCCGTCCGTGAATAGGGTCTCATATTCCAATAAATTTTTGCCGCCCATTTTTTTTAACATTTTTTAAATTCGTGCCACCAAAATATGAGACTCCTAATGAGATAGAGGGAGTACTTTAGTATCAAATCTGTCGCCAAATTAAATAGCACTATTTCACACCAAATTGTGAAGTCATTAAGAGATTTATATATGTGTAAATTCTCATCTGAAATATTAAAAAAATCACATGTTTTGAATACAGTAATCGGCTAGTAAAGAAATGTTGATACTTGCAGTTGTTGGTGGACGTTTTTGTGACAATATATAGCTAAAAATCTTAATGTTATTGAAGCAATATTAGAATTATTGAGCAACAAAAATTAAAATTGGTTGAATTAAATGGTAATAGGAGTAATAAAGAAGGGTTGTTGGTTGGTGCAGGGACTATTGGGATTGGGAGCAAGGAAGATTGGCTTTGTGGGATTGCCACCAATAGGATGCGTGCCAGCTGTCATCACGCTTAATTCGGACAACGCTCTTACTCACCGCGGCTGCATCCAGCGCCTCTCCGCCGTCGCCCGCCGTTATAATACTTTGCTCCAAATCAAATTGGCGGCTATACAAAAGCAGATTCCCGCCGCCACTATCGTTTATGTCGATATATTTAATCCCATAGATCGCATGGTCAGAAACCCCCAACAATTCGGTAACAATCTCCGCCCAATAGAAATCTGGTGCTCTGATTAATTTTATATGATAATGAATTTGAAAAATTGCAGGATTTGAGAATGTGAACATGGGTTGCTGCGGAAGCGGAATAATTGAATTTTCGGTATTATGTAATAAGTTATCTCCAGTTTGCTTGGACAATGCAAAGTATCTCTTCTGGGATTCCGTACACCCAACTCAAGCCGCTTACTATTCTGTTTTTCTGGGCCTTCGTCCGCTTGTGGATCGATTCATGCACATTTAGCTATTTTTATTTTCTTTCAAATTTACATATTCATATTTATTTTTGTGTGTGTAAAGATTCTCCCTAGCTTGTCCAATGTAATATCAACAGTATTAGAAATGAGTCACTCACCCCTTAAAAGGCTATCCACACTTATATAGATTAGAAGGGATCTTCACCAAATCTATGTGGGACAGAATTTAGAGGATTTAACACGCCCCCTCACGTGTGGGCCGGAAAGGACATCGGTCTTCCATCACGTGGGTAGGCAATGCAAGAGAAACCATCATCGATGTGGGCCGGAAAGGACATCGGTCTTCCACTCGTGAGGTAGATAAGAGATAAAGAGAAAACCATCATCGACTTGGACCCGCTCTGATACCATATTAGAAATGAGTCACTCACTCCTTAAAAGGCTTCATAAGGGGAATGGATCTTCACCAAGTCGATGTGGGACAGAATTTAGAGGATTTAACAAACAGTGTATTTATTTGTATTCTAAAATATGGAGGTCTTTATAAATAAGTCCACAATTTAATGAAAATTGAGGGACAAGAAAATTCTTATACTTTAAAATTCAATCTCTATTTTTTCACTCTTTATTATTCTTCTTTAAGAAGAGATAATATTATAATCAGAGTGAAAACTATAATTTAGAAAGGGGAATTCTAAAATTTGGTGTGCACACATGGACGGAGCCACATAGGGACCTAGAGAATCTACGAACCCGAGCTGATCAATTATTCAGTATATATTGTATAATAAGGAGTATATTGATTTATTGAGCATACTAGGGCATACTATTTGTTTTCTTTACTGTTTAACACAGATAAACTATTGTTTTTCCAATTACACACACGTCTAATGATGTTAGGCCTTATTAGGTTGGATCGTTATTAGATTAACCCGATAACGATCTAATCTGCGTGATTTGTCACCCCTAGCTCTAAAACTAGATTTACATTGTTATCAGTCAATACATTATATCTTTGCATCGAATAACATGCCAAATTCGTGTGATCCAATCCCTTCTTCCATAATAAATTGCGATGATTTTTGTCTTAGATTTATGGTAAAGCAAAAATAGGTATTTTTCTCACTTTTCGTACAAGAACATTTATAATTTAAAAGCTTGATTAAAGCCAGTTAGAGATATCCTATAATACTAATGATAAATTATTCAATAGTTTGAGATGATCTTCTTGATTCATATCACTTAAAGAAGTAAAATTAGATAAATTATATTACGTCCCTTGAAAATAGCAATTATTTCCAATTTGGTATGCCTCTTAACAATAAAATTTTCTAAATATTTTATTAGGAAGTGAATCTCACAATCCCCAATACTTTTTTTACTACTTTTCTCTTCTCTCTTAAATTTCTCATTTTGTTAGCCGACACCATGTTCAGTTTCTTTCAATTTAAGGGTGTTCAATTGATGTTAGAGCATGTGGTAAATTTGATATAGTGGATTCAAAGTCCCTACTTGTAATCTCTAGCTCAACACAATCAAACTCAGATCTCGAGCACAGCCAAGATCAACACTCGGAACGAATAATAAGAATAGCAACAACACAATTGATCGAAAAATGAATAGTCAAGAACACTAAGAACTCAAGAAGAAATGATGGAGAACCTTTTATTCAAATGTTTGGAAGAATTCTCACTAACACAAGATGAACAACTCTTATTTCTCTCGGTTAGCTACCGCTGGATTTCAGAAGTGAAAAATTCTAACTAACTCCCTCTCTTTTCATACTCAATATTTGGGAGGGAAATTCAAACAGAAAATTACAAGAATTTGCATATTAGTCCCTGAGCTATTGCATATCAGTCCCTCAACTTCATTAGTTGTTCAGTTGTGCCCAACTCCATAACAAATCTCCACCTTGGGACATAACTGGACAATCATCAGAGGACTTTCATTCACTTCAGCTGGATTAGATTCACCAAATCCATACAATATTTCAGTTTTGAACTGGGTAGCACTTTTGTGAGCATATCAGATGCATTGTGCTCAGTTGCCACCTTTTCAATGTTCACCGAGCCTTTATCAACCTCATCTCTCACAAAATGTAATTTGACATCCACATGCTTGCTCCTCTCATGGAAAGTTTGATGTTTTGATAGACATATGGCACTATTTGAATCACATAACACTGCCACAGCTTTCTGATCAACTCCAAATTCAGAGCAGATCCCTCTCAGCCACATGCTCTCTTTTACAGCTTCAGCCATGGAAATGTACTCAGCTTCAGTCGTTGAGAGAGCCACCACAGATTGCAAACTTGACCTCCAACTGACTGCAACACCATATAGACAGAATACATAACCAGATTGGGACTTCCTTGTATCTATATTGGTTGCAAAATCAGAATCACAATATCCCATCAGAGGTTGCTCTACAGTTTCCTTACTCCCATCAAATAATATTCCATATTCCTGAGTTCCATTGAGGTATCTTAGTATCCATTTCAGAGCATGCCAATGCTCCAGACCTGGATCAGCCATGTATCTGCTCACAACACTTATTGCTTGGCTGATATCTGGCCTTGTACACACCATGGTGTACATGATACTTCCCACTATGCTTGCATATGGTATCTTATCCATTTCTCTTCTCTCTTCATCATTCTTAGGGCTCTGGTTCACACTTAGCTTGAATTGTTGACTCAAAGGCATAGCCACTGGTCTGCTATGACTCATTTGAAATCTCTGAATGACATCCTTGATGTAATCTTTCTGAGTCAGCCATATCCTTTTCTTATTTCTATCCCTTATGATTTCTATCCCAAGGATTTTCTTTGCTTCCCCAAGATATTTCATGTCAAACTCAGCTTTCAATTCTGCTTTCACCAGCTCCACCTCTTCCTTATGCTTGGCTGAGACTAGCATATCATCCACATACAATAACAGATATGCCACAGCAACTCCATCCCTTCTCCTAATGTAAACACAATGATCATATAGGGATTTCTCAAAGCCAATTTTCTGCATAAAAGCATTGAATCTCAGATACCATTGTCTAGAGCTTTGCTTAAGACCATACAAGCTTCTCTTCAACAAACACACCATTCCTTCATTTCCTGGTTGAATAAAACCAGGAGGTTGTTCCATGAAAATCTTCTCTTCAAGCTCTCCATGAAGAAATGTTGTTTTAACATCGAGTTGCTCAAACTCCCAATTTCTCTGGGCAACAATGGCAAGAAGGAGTCTGATGGAGCTATGTTTTACCACGGGGGAGAATATCTCATTATAATCCACTCCCTCCTTTTGTGTGAAGCCTTTGGCCACTAATCTAGCCTTAAATCTGACTTGATTGTTGTTGAAGGCCTCGATTTTTGAAAATCCATTTACATCCAACCGTTTGCTGATCAGTTGGCCTTAACACCAAAATCCATGTGTGGTTCTTGTATAAGCTATCAATCTCCTCTTGCATAGCTAATAGCCACTGATCCTTTTCTGGGCTTCTTATTGCTTCCTTGTAAGTTGAAGGCTCATGATAGTCCATCTCCTCAGCTATAGCCAATGTATAGTGCATCATATCAAAATCCTGAAATCTGGAGGGAAGCTTGATTCTTCTTCTGGTTTTGTCTTTTGCAATCAGTCTCTGTGGAGTCTTGTTGTTACTCTCATGTTCAAAAGGTCCACCAACATTGGTTTCTGGTGAACTTCTCATAGCATCTGATGAACTTCTTACAGCATCTGATGGAGACTCCTTCTGACCCTCCACCTCAAACTCAACTGTCTGAACTTGCTTATTGAGGAAGGGCATCTCAGATTCCCTGAAGATAACATCTCTACTCATCACCACTTTCTTATTTCCTTCCTTACAGCACCATAATCTGTAACCTTTAACTCCACTCTGATAGCCTATCATCACACATCTGAGAGCCCTTGGCTCCAACTTTCCTTGTTTGATATGAGCATATGCTCTACACCCAAATGACCTCAATCTGGAGTAGTCTCCACAAGATCCATAGTATCTACTGTCTGGAGTCTAATTTTCAATAGCAGCAGAGGGACATTTGTTGATTAAAGCAACAGCAGTGGAGGCTGCTTCACCCCAAAATGGTTTTGACATTCCAGATGCTATCAACATGCATCTTACCCTTTCAAGAATGGTTCTATTGGTTCTCTCAGCAACCCCATTTTGTTGTGGGTTGTGAGGGACTGTCCTATGCCTTTTAATTCCCTTTCTCTTACAAAATTCATCAAACTCATGGGACAAGAATTCCAGCCCATTGTCAGTTCTAAGGCACCTCAAAGGCTTTCCCTTTTCTAACTCAACTGCAGTGCACCATTCCTGAAATCTCTGGAATGTCTCTGACTTTTCTTTCATGATCATTATCCAAACCTTTCTTGAGAAATCATCAACAAAAGATAAGAAATACCTGCCTCCTCCAATGCTATTTACTGGTGCAGGGCCCCATATATCACTGTGAACATATTGGAGAGGCTCTGTTGAGTTGTGTTTGCCTACTCCATATGGTAGCTTTTTGCTTTTTCCAAGAATGCACTCTTCACATAATGCAATGGCTCTCTGTATCTCTGATTCAGCCATCTGAATAATGCCTTGCTTTACCAGCTGCATCAGCCCAGTGTCTCCCACATGGCCCAGCCTAGCATGCCAATTGATGGTCTGTTGAGTGGAGTTAGCCGATCCAACAACTGCCTCAGCCTGTAGATAATAGAGCACATTGTTTCTTACAGCCTTAATGATCACCTGGCCATCCTTTGTGACAAGCATCTCTCCACCAAAGAGAGTCAATTTATAGCCATTCTTCTCAAGAAGGCCTAAGGATATCAGATTCCTTTTGATGGATGAAATGTATCTCACATCAGTGAGAGTTCTCAAAGATCCATCATCCATCCTCAAACATATCTTCCCCACACCCTTCACATCACAAACGTGATCATCTCCTAGCAATACTGAGCCATCTGACTTTTTCATGTCCATAAACCACTCAAGATTTGAGGACATGTGGAAGCTGCAGCCCGAATCCATGATCCACAACTTGGACATTGGACTGCTTTGGACCACATTCAATGCTCTTGCTTCTTCTATTTCTTCAGTGAGAGCTGCTGTGCCTTCTTCTTTATGACTTTCAGCTTGCTTTTTCTTCCAAGCAAAGCAGTTTTGTTTGATGTGTCCTAGCTTTTTACACCAGAAGCAGCTCCTTGATTCTTTCTGATCTCCATCCTTTGATGATCTTGGTTTCCACTTATCATGCGATGGTTTCTTGAACTTGAAGGGTTTCTTTGATGTTGCTGTCACATTCAAGCTCTCAGCGGCTTGATCAATTGGCTTGCTGACTGATTTCTGCATTCCCTTCAATTTTAGTGCAGAATACACCTCCTCCAAGGTCACCTTGGAATCTCTTCCCAGAAGTATGGAATCCTTGAATTGTTCAAAATTCTGAGGCAGGGCATTCAACAGCATCAAAGCTTTATCTTCATCCTTCATATGATCATCCACACCTTCAAGATCATCTATACACTTTCGAAAATCTTCTAGCTGATCCGCCAGATTCTTGGAATTAGAAAATCTAAAGTTGAACAATCTTTGCTTGAGATGCAACCTATTCGAAATCGACTTCTCCATATAGATCTTTTCCAATTTCTCCCACATTCCAGCGGCATTATCTTCTTTCTGGACTTCCCTCAAAACCCTATCACTGAGGCATAAGACGATCGAGCTATACGCCTTATATTCCAGCTCTTGCGATTTCGCCGCATCCACCCCTTGAAGTTCCGTCTTATCCGTCTTGGATTTCACATAATCCCAGACACCTTGCTGCATTAGAACAGCTCTCATTTTCAATCTCCACAGGACGAAATCATTTTCGCCAGTGAACCGCTCAACGTCAAATTTCGTGGTAGACATTGTCGTATGCGTCATCTTCTCTCGTTCCCACAGACGGTGCCAATTTGTAATCTCTAGCTCAACGCAATCAAACTCAGATCTCGAGCACAGCCAAGATCAACACTCGGAACGAATAATAAGAATAGCAACAACACAATTGATCGAAAAATGAATAGTCAAGAACACTAAGAACTCAAGAAGAAATGATGGAGAACCTTTTATTCAAATGTGTGGAAGAATTCTCACTAACACAAGATGAACAACTCTTATTTCTCTCGGTTAGCTACAGCTAGATTTCAGAAGTGAAAAATTCTAACTAACTCCCTCTCTTTTCATACTCAATATTTGGGAGGGAAATTCAAACAGAAAATTACAAGAATTTGCATATTAGTCCCTGAGCTATTGCATATCAGTCCCTCAACTTCATTAGTTGTTCAGTTGTGCCCAACTCCATAACACTACTTATTATAACTAGCTACTACCTCGAACCTCCCGTTAATAAAAAGTAATTTAGTTATTGAGGGTATGAGTTTTAATGCAAATTTGATAAGTAAAAACTAAGAAATACATAAAAAAAAATAGTTGAAGTGTTGAAAAATATAGAGAGAAAAGGTTAACTATAATTAGATAGATATTAATTTTTTTGAATAGTCAATATTTTTTAAAGAAAAAAGCATGATTATTTTTATTGTGATCGGTAGAAGTAATTTAGAAGGCCAGAAGCCCACAATGATGAAACGAAGGTGTCGGTCAGTCGTTATATGATCCATCCTCACTTTAATATGCTTACACATTTTGATTACCAAAGCATTTAACATTCTATCAATAATTTGACATGGAAAACACATTTTGATTTTTTTTTAATGTCTGGTATCAACAATGCTGCGGTGCTGATTGATCTCAGAATTCAGTCACTATTAGATTGACTTAGTGGAATTTATAGCAAGATTCCGTTGTAGTCTAGTTGGTTAGGATACTCGGCTCTCACCCGAGAGACCCGGGTTCAAGTCCCGGCAACGGAACTTACTTTTTGGCACTCCTTTTATTGTTTGATTCTTCATAATTTGAAAGTAATGGTGAAATAGGATAAAACTATGGAATTTTATAAGTATATATTGAAGAGAATGAATTAAATAGACAAAACTTGATTTGTGAAAGCAGAGGCTAGTATATGGTAAAAACTTATTGTCATAGTGGCGGAGCCAAAAATTTTGCAGTGAGGGCCCAAGAAGAAGAAATATTTTAGCTCTGCCATTGTTAATAGTTGGAGGTATCTCTCAATGATTTTGTCATCGAAATTAGTCGTAGGAAGACCTTTTTATGTTTTGCCTTTTTTCATCATTTAAAATTAGAAGATCTTAATAATAAAGAAATGTTTTCAGATAATTTAGTACTCAAGAAATAAATGCATATCAAGCAAATTTAATATAATCGAGAATAATTGATATATTCATTGTGTAACGACCTTAAAAAGAATTTCACCTACTAATAATATTAATAATAGGAGTATTAAGTTTTTCACAAGTAAAACAAATTGTTTAATTGTTCATATTAGAATATTTTGACAAAACTATTAATTAAGTATATTACAATACTAGTAAGAAAAAGTAGTACAATATTATATGATGTACTATATTACAGTACAAATAACATCTTTCAAACTTTAACCTTTAAAAGTCATGAATTAGAATATAGCATTGGGTAAAATTTTAAAATAATCTTAAAAGTCATTGGTAAATATAGCACGTCTAGAAAATATGGCCGATGCTTAACTTCTCTGCTTGATTTTGGGAGACTTCTATTGTTCCAATCGTAGCTACAATTTTACCTTCTTTAGATTTGTTCGTCAATCAAATCTAATTGATTATAAATTTAATTAGTCGAAATTAACAACTAGTAGATTTCGCATATCCTAATTAATCATCAATTAATATATATAATCATTTTACTATCAATTCATAAATTATTTGGCTAATATATTGAATACCGAACTTGTGTACGCAATTTTTTATACTACCATATATTTGCAATAAGGACATTTTTATCATTCCATGCCCTATCTATAATATAATCTCCATAACTATTATTACTATTTTATTAATAATACTTGTAAAAGTCCTATCTTACACTTTGATTACTGATCGTAAATCCTAGGTTAAGCTATGCTGCTATAGTCATTCCAAAAAATCAACCCCCAACTACCTTATTTATTTATCTATCAGGAATACGTAAGAGTATATCGAATGATTGATTCAAGCCTAAATAAGAGTGTGTATTATTATAGGCAGAATTTATTTAGTCAGGGCTATATATATATAGGGTTGTGATCAATTGAGATTTTTTATTCTAATTGAGAATTGAGATGCATTATTAGCCACTCATTTTTATTAAATGAGTGGTCCAAAATTTGCCACATCAAAAATATTTTAGGATTAATTAATTAAAAAAGGTCAAAATGGTAATTTGAGTAAAAAACTGTCGCTGCTTTAGCCCCTTCTCCAGCCACAATTCCTAGGGTTTCTGCTAAAGGAAGATCACATAGCTCTTTCTCTGGATCCAATTCATAGGATTTTCGGTAAGAGTAAATCTCACATAGTTCCTTCTCTGGCACCGTCGCCGGCGCACAAGGAGAAATCCGAGAGTCCGGCACCAGCTCCGGAGGCCTTCGACGGTGCAGCTGATTCATATTCGGACTGGATGGATCCGTCTACTGCAGCGGAGCTCAACAGAAATGAAGATTTTCTGAGCAGAAGTCCGTCGCTGGCTCCTGAGACTGAGGGTGCGGAAAATCTAGTAGCATCACCGGTGCCGTCTCCGGAAACGCATGGCATCAAATTGGTGCTGCTAATTCTCACTAATTGGGACAATAAAGGTCACTCGATCAGCCGATTACTTTTGAGTTTTTTTTATAAAGTATTTTAGATTAATTAATTCCTTTATGTAGAGTCAGTAAGCTATTTTTCTGCTGCAAGCTTTGAATAATTTGGATAGTGTCTTGTGTATTGATTCACATAATTTCGATTATATCTCTCGTCATAATTTTGATTCACATAATTTCGATAATTTCGATTATAAGTGTTATTTTTTAGTTGTTGACAATTTAATACGAGTTGTTGACATTTGATATTATGGCTATTGATATGTGAATTATAAGTGTTATTTTTTAGTTGTTGACATTTTAATAGAGCTGTTGACATTTGATATTCTGGCTATTGATATGTGATTATAAGTGTTGTTTTTTAGTTGTTGACATTTTAATAGAGTTGTTGACATTTGATATTCTGGCTATTGATATGTGAATTATAAGTGTTATTTTTTAGTTGTTGACATTTTAATAGAGTTGTTAACATTTTAGTGTGATTGTGTGTGTGTGTGTGTGTGTCCAAGAACTGATGTTTTACTATGGATTGAATTGAAATTGTTTTGCTTGGACAGGTTTAGGGGTAAAGAAGCTGATGCTTTGTAGCTTCTTCTAGCAAATAGCTTTTCTGTCTGAATTTGTAGATTATTGTGGCAGGTATTAATTCCAAATTTCCTCCCTTAAATAAATGAAAAATGAAATTTTACTTGATGTTTGATGCTTGAATGCTACATTAATTAAGTCTCTCATGGCTTTGAATTAGTAGCATCTAATAAAATCTCACAGAAATTGGCTTTGAAGAATTTATGGATTGTCTCGGAGTCGTCGGGGAGCACGGGCATCTCGTAGGCGGCGGCGGCCGACGTTTGTGGAGATGAAAGGTAGGAACATTGGGCCTACTGTGATTACGTATACGACTTTGATCGAAGGGTGTGTTGCAGTGGAGAGGGTGGATGATGCATAAAGGTTGGTGGAGGAGATGAGAGGATATATGATTAAGCTGAATGTTGTAACCTATTCAACCTTGTTGTCGGGCCTGTGTGATGCAGAGAAGATGTCTGAGGCTCGGGCTTTGTTGAGGGATATGGTGGAGTAGCACATTCCACCTAAGGATAACTCGATTTTCATGAAATTGATGTTTGGCTAATGCAAGGTGGGTGATTTTGATGCTGCAGTTGATGTGTTACAGTTGATGATTAAGCTGAGTATAACGGAAGCAGGGCATTACGGTGTTCTGATTGAAAACTGATGCAAGGCTGGTCAATATGATAGAGGTGTGAAGTTGCTTGAAAAGCTCATTGAGAAGGATATCATATTAAGGCCTCAGAGTACATTGTATATGGAACCGAGTGCTTAAATTTTGAAAGGTCAAAAAAAAATTTCACTTAAGAGGAGGGAGCTTGTGCGCCGGAGTTCGGGAGCGCGTGAACATGTACGCGCTGCTTAGAGTGACGAATTTGAGCGCCAAGAGTAGTTGTTGCTTCATATCTCTCTGATTCAAGCTTCATGGCTGTGAAATTGACCGATTTTGCTTTTGATTCGGAAATGTGGGATTGTTGGAAAGTTATAGATTTGTTGTTGACTAGCTGTTGACATTTTTTACTATAAGTTGTTGACATTTGATATGCAGGCTATTGACATGTATTGTATGATCATGATGCCAGAACTTGTTCAAATAAAAAAATTAAATAAAATAGTTGTTAGTATTTTTTAATTACAAGAATTGTTTTTGAGTTGTTGACATTATATACAAGTTGTTGACAAGCCGTTGACATTTGATATACAAGATGTTGACATTTTTCTATAAGTTGTTGACAATTGATGTGTATTCTATTGACATATATTGTATAATCATGATTTCAGAACTTGTGTCAAATAAAGAAAATAAGAAAAAAGAGTTGTTTTTTAATTATAAAAATTGTTTTTGCGTTGTTGACATTTGAATACGAGTTGTTGACATTCATTAGAAGTTGTTGAACTGATTGACATTTGATATATATTACACGTTGCTAAGTTCAAAAGTCAGAAACCACAATAGTTACTTTAAAACCCATCCAAAAAATAAGTTAACATCAAACATTAAAACCACTTTTTATTCACTTCTTATTTTGTCCATGTTTGCTTTCTATATCCAACGCAAATCACACTTAACCTCAAATGACAATACTAATCCTAATAAATTATCACATCCATCAAAATTATTCCATGTTTTATTATTCACATAGTGAAAGAAATGAATAATATATTATTTGATATTCATTCAACCCTGCAATTGAATGCAACTAGTAGATTATTAGGCTTAGTTACGTGGATGAAATCATAAAGCAACACCGAAAAATAATTGTTGTTTAATGGAAGGCTAATTACGTCATTATGCAGTTGCGTTAAAGCTTCAGTGATCGACTGTAGATTGTTGAACCCCTTTTCCCCAATTCTACTCACACTTGCAAAATTCAATTAATCGATCAACAGATTATGCGACGAATTATAGCATACTCTCCGAATCTATGTGTTTTGCATGTTTTGCATAAAACGCGTAGTGATTAAAGGGTGAACAATTATTTGGTTGTTGATTTGGTCAGACCGGAGCTTCGATGGCAGCCACGACAATGGCAACGGTGGTGGGGGCGGTGGTGCTGCTGTACTACGTGGTGAGCCGCTGGATTTCGGCGGCTGCTGAAGGGGAGGATTCCGACGATGGGGATTGCTCGAAATCGAAGAGCAGATCGCTGAAGAAACGGCTATTGCGGGTTAGGAGATGAATAACAATGTTTGATTGATTTTTGAAGATTTGAATTGTATAAGTAATTGAAGATTTGCAGAATTGTATAAGAGTAATTGGGAGAGAAATGAATGTAAATGTTCGAGAGGGTTTTGACCAT
Source organism: Salvia splendens (assembly GCF_004379255.2). Taxonomy (NCBI): domain Eukaryota; kingdom Viridiplantae; phylum Streptophyta; class Magnoliopsida; order Lamiales; family Lamiaceae; genus Salvia; species Salvia splendens. Next base: position 32,637,222 of record NC_056038.1, read on the forward strand.
AATTCAAAGAGTTTAGAACTGAAATGACAAAAATACCCCCTTGTTGACATAAACTAAACGCCGTTGACATCGCATGAAAATTGTTAATGAGTGGCTGAGATTGCATCTCAATTCTCAATTAAGCCAAAAAATCTCAATCTAACAGGACCACATATAGGGTCTTGTTAGGTTGAGATTTTTTAGCTTAATTGAGAATTGAGATGGATTTTCAGCCACTCATTTTGAAATGTCAACTACAAGTAGATTATATCAACTAAGGGTATTATCGTCATTTCATTTCAATAGCCAGAATATCAAATGTCAACAACTCGTATTAAAATGTCAACAACTAAAAAAAAAATTATTTTTTTATTTTTTTAAATTTTTATTTATTTTTTAAAATTTTTTAAAATTTTTTAAAATTTTTTTTAATTTTTTTAATTTTCACGCGATGTCAACTACGATGTGTAGCCTGCACATCAAATGTCAACAGGTTATAGTTGACATTATATGTGTATAGGTGATATGAATCGTATATGTAGTTGACATTATATATGTGCAGTTGACATGAATTGTATATGTAGTTGACATTATATGTGTGTAGTTGACATGAATTGTATATGTAGTTGACAAAAAAATAAAAATAATAAAAAAAATAAAAAATCGAAAAAAAAATTTAATTTTTTTAAAAAAATAAAAAAATATTTATTAAATAAAATGTATGATGAAATTACCATTCTGCCCTTTCACAATTAATTAATGTAAAAATATTTTTCATGTGGTAAATTCTGGACCACTCATTTAATAAAAATGAGTGGCTAATAATGCATCTCAATTCTCAATTAGGCTAAAAAATCTCAATTGATCACAACCCTATATATATATATATAATATGCATTTCCTGAATTCGGTAAAAGCAGTTCAGTTTCCTTTTCCAAGCATGTCTCCCTCCGGTTTGTTCCAAACAGTTTCCATGCTGTTCCTTGCTCATTTTGTGGTCCTACTCGTTTTCACACTGCAAACTGCAGAGACGCGGAGGTTGGCTGCAATTAACTCTTCAATCTCTGCATTTTTTGTGTTCGGTGACTCTACAGCTGATTCTGGCAACAACAACTATATTCCCACTATTAGTCGGAGCAACTTCCCGCCCTATGGCAAGGATCTTCCTGACCACATCTCCACCGGAAGGTTTACTAACGGCAAGCTCGTCCCTGACTATTTGTGTAAGTGTTTTCCTATTTTTCATTCATAATTTTGCAAGCAAATATAACTTACATGACAACAAAGTTCAACTTAGTTGGTAAGATTCTGCGACCAGTATGTCCAGAATTGAGATGTACTGTCTGTATCTTGTGATGTAAAACATTCTAACAAGATTACTTAATTTGTATATGGATAACAAAAAAGTATACTAAATCAAGAAAGTCTTGAGTTATCCATCAACTAGTTTGTAAAGTACATGAAGAAGTCCCTTTAATGTTATATTTGTGAAAGTGCAGCTTCTTATGCCGGGATCAAAGACATGATACCGCCATACTTAGACCCCACGCTCACCGTTGATGACCTCAAGACCGGAGTTTGTTTTGCTTCTGCCGGCACTGGCTTCGACCCCCTTACCGCCCAAATCAATGTCTCTCTTTCACCCTCTATCTCTCTCACACACAACACAAATGTGACACGTATTTTGACTATGGTGGATTTGTGGAAATGCAGGGGGTGATTCCTATACAAAAGCAACTGAAATATTTCAAAGAGTACAAATCAAGAATGGAAGTGGAGATTGGAAAGAAGAACACGAGAAGGCTGATAAGTAGTGCTTTTTTTCTAATAAGCGCGGGGACTAACGATTTTATGGTTAATTATTATGGGCCCACCAAAATTCGAAGCAAAACCTACAATATTTCTGCATATCAAGATTTCATACTGCAGCAAGGCCAGCAACTCATTCAGGTACTACTATAATCTCTCCTTCACTATTGCATAAACATATTACTGATTCATTCCAATTTCTTATACAACTATATTATTCTACGTGAGTTAGTTACTACCTCCATAAATGTTTGTCTCATTTCACTTTTTACCATTTTTGGTAGTGGATCTCATATTCCACTAACTCATTCGAACTCATATTTTATTATAAAACTAATATGTAAAAGTAGGACCCACAATCCACTAACTTTTTCAACTCGCTTTCCATTACATTTTTTAAAATCCTTGTTGTGTCAAAGTGGGACAATACTTGAGGGACGGAGGTAGTATATTATTCTAAGTGCTGCCGACAGCCTTACTCGAGTAAAGAGTGTGTACTATCTGTTGGACTGTTCAACCATCAGTAGTAATAATATTCATATTTATGAGGTGGGCCACATTAAGTAGAGTCTGGTAGAACTTAAATTAGTTGGTTTTTTTTAAGGGAATTGTTAGTTATGAAAAACTATAAAGTAGGGAGTAGTACTAAATTTAAAGACCATAATGATGGTATGTTCTAAATCAGATATAAGGAAAATTAAAGAATGAACAGAAAAGAAATACTCCCCAACTATGTGGAATGTGGAAATAGAAACAAATTCAATAAGAGGTTACAACCACTTCATAAATTCATATGAGGTTTTAAATATAATAGGAGTAATATATTTATGTGGCATTATACATACGGCACCATACATTTTAATTAACTCTTTAGGAGATATACGACAGTCCATACATTGTGGATAAAGGAAAGAGATCGTTCATAGCCACTCAAATAAAAAATAGGGTTATCATTTTTTTCCAGATTTTCGGTGGTACTAGATTTATAAATTTATTCCAATTTTTTTAAATATCAATTTTATACGTGTTGTTTAAAATCATATCCAATAATTCAAAATCCATCACTAGATTAATCATTTGGCGCCTTGTTATTGATTTGACATGTGAGAGATTTATGTGTAAAGTTTCTTTCGAAACGTGTCAAATATGATCAAAGCATAAAATTTGTTGCAATAGAAAATACATATGTCAAGTCAACAGTTTGGCGCTGAAAATTAATCTAGCAATAGTATGTGATTATGATTCAAAACGTTAGTAAAATTAATATTTAGCTGAAAATTCTAGCGATAATATTTGATTATGTTTCAAAACTTTGATTAGGTACAAAATTAATATTTTAGCAATGAACCATAGATTTCAAATAATTCTAAAAAAATAGATAGAAACTATAATTGGCTCTAGAAACACATTTTTCTTTGACTATTATCTCACCCATTTTTAGAGGTGTACGAGTTATTGTAAGATAGATTGATGAATCGCTGCTATGAAGAAAGGTTTTAAGTTCGGGAAACGTCAAGGAGCTGAAACTCTTCAGCTACCGTTGGATCGCGCGCCTCACTCAACTTTAAATCTCACCCGTTCGATTAGCTTTTCGACCGTTAGAAACTTAGAGGTTAAATAGTTAGTTAGAGCTGTTGTAACAGTAGTTAGCTCATTGTGTAATCTTCATCCGATTTCAATGATAATCCTCTCTCAAGATTCTCCATACAATCTCTAAATCAAAACACGCATTCGCACGCACACTCAATCGAAGATCAAACTTAACAATTGGCGCCATCCGGTGGGAAGGAGATTCTTGCGTTGATCTTGCGAAAAGGAATCGAATCTACGAAGCGAAATGGCTGCACGTTTTGAGGCGGAGAAATTCACAGGTAAAAATGATTTTGCTCTTTGGAAGATGAAGATGCGGGCGATGCTTACACAGCAAGGCCTTGCATCCGCATTGGAAGTGAAACCGAAGGGGGCGGAGCCTGAAAATCTGGAAGAGAAGGTGATTCAACAACGTGCGGAAAATGAAGCGAAGGCCTACAACACGATTGTACTATGCCTTGGAGATAAGGTGTTGCGGGAAATCGCGAGAGAGAAGACGGCAGCAGGTATAATGGCTAAACTTGAGGATTTATGCCTTACTAAATCGCTAGCGAATAGGTTGATTATGAAGCAGCGGTTGTATTCATATAAATTCTTGGAAGGAAAGGGGGTGTTGGAGCAGTTGGAGGATTTTAATAAAACTATCGATGATCTGGAGAATATAGATGTATCGATAGGTGATGAGGATAAGGCAATTCTGCTATTGAATGCGTTACCATCACAGTATGATCAACTGCGCGATGCTATTTTGTATGGGCGTGAGAGGACGGTGACGTTCCTCGAGGTGCAGACAGCCTTGAGATCGAAGGAGCTGCAAAATCTTGAGATGAAAGGAGGAAATTCATTCTCTGAAAGCTTGAACGTGAAGAAGTTCAAAGGGAAAAACCCATACAAGAAGCAGACTGATACACCAAAGTTTGTGCCGAATGAAGGACAAAAGGAAACCCGTTCTTGTCATTGGTGCAAGAAACCCGGTCACCTCAAGAAAGACTGTTTTGGTTGGAAAAGAAAGCAGCAAGAAGGTGGTGGAACAAAGGCTGTAAACTCAATTGAGGAGGTTGAAGATGATGAGCCTCCAGTGGCTTTGAATGTAGCAGACAAAAAGGATTGTGGTTCCTGGATCATGGACTCGAGTTGTAGTTTCCACATGAGCCACAATCTTTCTTGGTTTGAGAGCATAAAAGAAACATCAGGGTCTGTAATTCTGGGGAATAATCAGACTTGTTCCATCAAGGGGATTGGGGTGATCAGACTTCGGGTTGAACATGGTAGCAACATTTTGTTGAGTAAAGTCAGGTATATACCAGATATAAAGAGAAACCTGATATCATTAGGCACCCTTGAGAAGAAGGGATATAAATTTGTCTCTGAGGCTGGTGTCATGACCATAAGCAAGTCAGGAAAATTGTTGATGAAGGCTGAGAGAAAAGGGAGTTTATATTACATGACTGCTACTGTACAGAAGAGTGAATCAGAAGAATCATATGCTTTGGTTGCTGAAAATCTCAGAACTTGGCATGGCAGGCTGGGACATCCAGCCTTAGGCACTATAAAGGAGCTGGTAAAAAGAGGGCTCCTACATTGTGATGAAACAGAAGAAGATAGTACATTTCAATGTGAAGAATGTATGCTGGGAAAGGCAAAGAAGCTTAGCAATCCAAAGGCCAATCACACCTCCACAAAGCCACTTGATTATGCTCATAGTGACTTGTGGGGGCCTGCTCAAGTGAATTCCATTGGAGGGGGAAGATACTACATGAGCATCATAGATGACTACACAAGAAAGGTATGGATCTACATCTTAAAGGAAAAATCAGAAGCATTCTCTAAATTCAGGCACTGGTGCATAGAGATGGAGGCAGAAAAGCATACAAGTCTGGGCTGCCTGAGAACCGACAATGGATTGGAGTACTTGTCAAGGGAATTTGATGAGTTTTGCAAGGAAATAGGCATCAGGAGGCATAGAACGGTTCCCCTCAATCCACAGCAAAATGGAGTGGCAGAGAGGGCAAACCGCACAATTCTTGAGAGAACTAGATGTTTACTGATTGCTGCTGGTCTTGAAAAGAGGTTCTGGGCAGAGGCTGCTGCCACGGCTGTGATCTTGATGAACAAATGCCCTTCATCTTCTATAAATGGAGACATACCAGACAATAGATGGTTTGGGAGGCAGTGCACTTATGAGAATTTGAGGACCTTTGGTTGTAAAGCTTTTGCACACATCAAGCAGGGAAAACTTGAAGCAAGGGTGGTTAAATGTATCATGTTGGGGTATCAACCCGGTGTAAAAGGCTATAGGCTCTGGTGTGTTGAGCCTGGAAAAGGAAGAATAATAATCAGCAGGGATGTTGCTTTCTGGGGAAATGATTTGCCTTTTAAGAAAAGGTCAGATGCTACTACTTCTGATAATGCAGAGAGGATAGTTGCTCCTACACTTACTGAGTTTGAGGTGGAGCATGGGGAAGAGAATATGGGTGGAAATGCTGCTGAAACTGGTGAGAGCAATGTACCAGATCCACCTCCACAATCCAACACTGATGATAAGGCTGACTGGAAACTGACTCGAGATAGAGTAAGAAGAGTTGTGAAGCCCTCAACAAGGTATTCAGATGCAGAATACCTGTACTTTTGTCTGATGGCTGCAGAAGAGGTTGAATATTCTGAGCCAAATACATATGAGGAAGCTGTTAGTGCAACAGATTCTGATAAATGGAAGCAGACAATGATTGATGAAATTGACTCATTACTGAAAAATGGTACATGGGTGTTGGTTGAAAGGCCGAATGGAAGGAGAATAGTCAGTTGTAAATGGATTTTCAAAAGAAAGTTAGAAGGTGGTGATGGTGATAAAGTCAGACACAAAGCTAGATTGGTTGCAAGGGGTTTCACACAAGAATATGGCATTGATTATGAAGAGGTGTTTTCTCCCGTGGTCAAACATACTTCTAATCAGAATTCTGTTGGCTATAGTGGCAAGAAAGGATTGGGAGCTAGAACAACTAGATGTTAAAACAGCCTTTTTGCTTGGTGAGCTCAAAGAGACTATTTATATGGTTCAACCCAGGGGATTTGTGAAGGCTGGACATGAGAGCAAGGTTTGCTTATTAAAGAAGAGCATTTATGGGTTGAAGCAAGCCAGCCGTCAGTGGCATATGAAGTTCAATGAGCACATGGTGAAGTCTGGTTTTCTGAGGTCTTCTTATGATGGATGTGTCTATATTAAGAGTGTAGATGGAGCTGCTGTGGCTTATCTACTCTTGTATGTAGATGATATGTTGCTAGCCGGAGCTGATATGAATGAAGTACAGAAGGTGAAGCATGATCTCAGTAATGCATTTGAGATGAAAGACCTAGGGCCCGCCAGAAGAATTCTGGGCATGGCCATAATCAGGAGCAGGGAAAAGAAGCAAATCTATCTTACCCAATCTGAATATGTCTCTAGGCTGTTGAGAAGGTTCAAGATGGAAGAAACAAAGAAAGTGGCAGTGCCTATGGCTCAACATTACAAGCTGATAGCAAGCCAACAGCCAAGAACTGAAGCTGAGATGAGGGAAATGCAGAATATACCTTATGCTAACATTATTGGAAGCATAATGTATGCTATGATTTGCACAAGGCCCGACATTGCACAAGCCATATCAGTAACCAGTAGGTACATGACAAACTATGGCAGAGAGCATTGGTCAGCATTGAAATGGCTGATGAGGTATCTGAGGGGAGCTACTGAGTGTGGAATCATGTTTGATGGTGGGAGTGAATGTGTGGGAGATGCTCTGATAGGATGGAGTGATTCAGACTTTGCTGGAAATCTAGATACGAGAAGATCTCAATCAGGGTATCTATTCACATTATATGGATCAGTTATCAGCTGGAAGAGCAGCTTGCAATCTGTGGTTGCTTTATCCACAACTGAGGCTGAGTTCATGGCATTGACATCTGCTGTGAAGGAGAGTTCATGGCTGAAGGGTATGCTGAAAGATTTTGGTGTGGAGCAAGAATCACTAAGCATAGGTTGTGACAACAATAGTGCTTTGAGTTTAGCCAAGCACCAAGTATATCATGAGAGAAGTAAGCACATAGATGTGCGCTTGCACTTCATCCGGGAGAAGATAGAGGATGGTGAAATCAGAGTGTTCAAGGTCCACACAGCTGACAATCCAGCTGATATGCTGACAAAACCAATGCCAAAGTTGAAGTTGGAGTTGTGCATGGACTTGATAAATCTCAGGAAGATTTAATGAAGGTGGAGCTAGTAGGCGAATCATCAAGGTGGAGTTTGTAAGATAGATTGATGAATCGCTGCTATGAAGAAAGGTTTTAAGTTCGGGAAACGTCAAGGAGCTGAAACTCTTCAGCTACCGTTGGATCGCGCGCCTCACTCAACTTTAAATCTCACCCGTTCGATTAGCTTTTCGACCGTTAGAAACTTAGAGGTTAAATAGTTAGTTAGAGCTGTTGTAACAGTTGTTAGCTCATTGTGTAATCTTCATCTGATTTCAATGATAATCCTCTCTCAAGATTCTCCATACAATCTCTAAATCAAAACACGCATTCGCACACACACTCAATCGAAAATCAAACTTAACAGTTATGAACAAGGATTTTTTTCTCAATACGAGTTGTCTTTCTTAAATCAATAGGGCGGGCGACTATATATTCTTAAACATTTTAAGTTATAGCATAGTATTTAGAAATAATCCATCTAGAGTGAGACGGAGAGAATAATTAATAATCCAAGACTAGTATTTAAAAATAATAATAATAATAATAATAATAATAATAATAATAATAATAATAATAATAATAATAATAATAATATATGCAATATGAAGTGCTAGAAACATACTCCTTATGATGTGAGAACAATTAATGATGGAATAGATAATTACTCTCCTTATAATAAAGTAAGCATCTCCAATGGCGGACGTTCGGTCGGACTTCCGTGACGGGCGACCGGGACGTCCGCCATTGTAACACATACAGTCGGATACGAACGTCCCGTATGGACGTCGGATGTCCTCTGATATCCGCGCGACGGGCGGGTGGACGTCCGCCATTGTGTCGTGGGTCGGACGTCCGAGTTATAATTTTTTTTATAAAAAAACTCTATATATACGGCTCGTTGAAATTTTATTTCCGTAAACGTAAATTGCTTTATTTGTGAATTTGTGATTTTTTTTTATTGCGGGAAGTCCTAGTGGGAAGGGCGATGAGAAGGGCTGATTGTGCAGGGGAAGTCCTAGTGACGTGTCAGTGGGATGAGAAGTCCTAGTGACGTGTCAGTAGGATGGGAAGTCCTAGTGACGTGGCAGAAGGTGTTTTTGGGAAGTCCTAGTGAATGTCCGAGTGGGACATCCGTGCATTGGAGATGCTCTTAAAATATTAATGTTATTGACGTAATATTATGCTACGATTATTGAGCAACAAAAATTAAAATTGATTGAATTAAATGGTAGTAGTAATAATAATTTGGTGGATGCAGGGGCTATTAGAGCTGGGGGCAAGGAAGATTGCATTTGTGGGATTGCCACCAATAGGGTGCGTGCCAGCTGTCATCACTCTTTTTTCAGACAACGCTCTTACTCAGCGCGGCTGCATCCAGCGCCTCTCCGCCGTCGCCCGCCGTTATAACACTCTACTCCAAAGCAAATTGGCGGCTCTGCAAAAGCAGACTCCCTCCGCCACTATCGTTTATCTCGATATATTTAATCCCATAGATCGCATGGTCAGAAATCCCAAACAATTCGGTAACTATATATATCTACGTACCTAATAAGAATTATTAGTGGTGTGATCAATTTTCCAAGATAATGAATTTGAAAAATGACAGGTTTTGAGAATGTGAACCGGGGTTGCTGCGGGAGCGGAATAATAGAACTTTCGGTGTTATGTAATCCGTTATCTCCAATTTGTTTGGACGATGCAAAGTATCTCTTCTGGGACTCCGTTCACCCAACTCAAGCCGCCTACTATTCTGTTTTTCTGGGCCTTCGTCCGCTTGTCGATCGATTCATGCACATTTAGCTATTTTTATTTTGTTTCAACTTTACATATTCATATTTATTTTGTGTGTGTAAAGATTCTCATTGAATGCTATCTCATGTGAGGAATAGTAGTTATCTAATTCACGTAAAGTCAAGCTTTGTCTCCATCTCGTTTCTCACTCATACTCCTCTGCTCTAGTCTACAACCATTGTCTGCATGGGCTGAGGGAAGCGCGACGGATTTGCAGCGGTGGGAATAGACGGCAAATGGCATCGATTCAGATTTCAGAGTGAGAGCTGGGTTTGGGTGTGTTCTGTTCTACTCATTTTGCTCACTTCATTGTGAGAGAAGAAAGAAGGAACATAGGTTGGTGGAGAGAGAAACATTGATGATTAATTAATTACTAACTAATTAACATCTGATATATAGACGAATTAATTGATTGATTAATTAAAATGTGGTGGGCAATGATAAAACTGATTCAAAATGATGAATTAGTGCCATTATATATAAAAGGATTATTCCAAATTAAATATGAATTTTTATTTATTTTTTGTTGAGAAGCAGATTTTTTGTCTTCGTGTGATATATTTGCAATTCACAAAAATAGTTATGGTTAAAACGAAATTGTGTTGAATCCCAGTCTTTGATTAGATAAAAGTGTACTTGAGTATGGTGTTAAGAGTTGTAACACCCCTTAACCGGTAGGTAAACCCACCGAATAAGTGATGTCACGTTTCAGTATCGAAAACCCGTGCTGAAATTTTCCTTTTTTCTTTTTAGCTTAAAAGCACAATTAAAAACTTAACATTTATCAAACGGAAGATTAAAGATTAAACTATTACACAACATGCCACGACTACTAAACCAAGTTGACATCTTATCACAGATCACATATTACAGATTCTTTATTCAGAAGTCATCAGATATTATTTCATCTTATCTTATTATATTATCACATATAACAGAACTTTATTCACCAGTCATCAGATATTATTTTATACGTAACAAATTACATATTCTTATTCAGAAGTCATCAGATATTATTTTATATTATCTTATCATATAACCCCTATATCTGCTTGGTTTCAGGTAGGGTACACGGACCAGATCAGAAACAGAATCAGATGTAGACACGGATTTTGTCCTCGAGAGGACTCCGCACAGACCACCCATAGGGTGCATATCAGATAATCAGACCACCCATGAGGGTGTAGACAGATAATTCAGACCACCCATTAGGGTGCAGACAGATAATCAGACCACCCATGAGGGTGCAGATCAGGCAGATCAGATAGGGGCCCATCAGATAACAGACGATCCTCGCTTCGGTTATCCAGAAGACGAGTGATCACATATAATGCAGCGCTGCTGTCCTATGGCATACCAATTGTACCCAACACGTATGACCAAGCAAACGGGACGTTTTATTTCATATTCTTATTTCAAATCTCTTTTCTCTCACATTTATTCCATTTCCAAAAATCACTTCAGATAATCGTTCTTATCGAATTCACAGACATTCTAAACTTTTAGTATATGCTTTTATAACCTTTATATAATATTCTCTTGTTCATTTTATTCAGGCTCTACTTATCAGATAACTTCTTTTTCATATACATTCAGATATCTTTTCATAATCTATTCAGACATATATCACAATATTCAGATCTTCATAATTTATTACATTTCATTGCATATCATATCCAATGTCTTTTATTCATATTCGTACCATTTTTTCCGCAGATCATTCATATCAAAATGAATTAGTATCATAATAATCCACATATTAAACCATAAAAATATTTAAGCACATTATTTAATTAACATCTCACATATAATCACATTATAGCACACATCATCTCAGCCAAAGGAATCAAAAACCATAGAGAGGATACGCTACCTCACAAGCTTATGAATATAAGCCTATTTCACCTTCCTACCCTTCGCTATCTTCTAGGTCCATTCCTTTTGTGTTCAAAACACGCTATAGGCTCCTTCGCCTTTATGCATAATATAAATAGCATTGCAATCAATAACTCATATTTACCCATGATCATGTTTTCATCATTAAATCATCTAAATAAATTAATTTGCTATATTAACTTAATATCTTCTTATTCTTTAACTTTCTAATATAACAACTGCATTGGACTGATTCATCATAAAACACCTTATAGTTAATTTAGAAATTATGCAATCAAGTTTTCATCGACCTTAAATACCCTGAATATTTCGGATAACACATACCAATATATGACAAAGTACCAGAATTTTGACAGTTCGTAGCTGTATTGTTATAACAATTTATACACATAGTAAAAGAACTCCTAAATTCTCCATAAAAATCAGGGATCCTCTAGACTCATCATAGTTATTATAGAAATTGTTAAACCAAAGTTTCCACTATTCTACTCATGCCAAACAATTCGGAGCATGTCACTGAAAAACAGGGGATTAAACCTTGATGATCCAATTCTATTTCAATTCATGTTTGATCATAATTTCATCTAACTTGAGCATCTAACTACTAAAACCACAAACCCTAAGGTGTATTTTCAATCTCAACATCAAGTTCATACCATGGCAATTTAACTTTGAAATTATCCATCAAAACGTGGCATACGACGTCTATACGCTATGTATTCGACAATTAATCGAACATAAAACCATTTATGCACCAACACCTATGGAGCTCGAAATTTTCAGATTTCCAACCTTAATATATATATTGAATTTCATGCTATAAAAATAGTATAGGAAGAAAGACCTTACTTGATTTCTTAACGTTTACGCGATTACATGTTCGATTCGCCGATAAACTTAAGAAAATGTGAGAGGAAATAGCCATGGTGATTTGAGAGAGGTGGCTGCCGATTTTTTTGTAGAGAAGAAGAATGAGGAAGAAAGATGATATCTCATGTTTTTAGTCTCCCAACATTAGTATTTTTCCATGGCTAAAAATGGAGACATTTGGCAACATTTAGTTAAACTACTTGTAAAGCCTTGTCTCTAGACTTCTCTCTAATATTTAAAATAAAATTTGCAGCCATTTCATTCCTAGTTGATGAGTAAAAATCGGCACTTTCCAAATAAAGAGAAAGAATTGATTTAATTAATGTAAAAAGACCGAAATGCCCTTCTATCGAATTCTCTATACGAACATCGATTAAATTTTAATTTCTTGCACAATATTACTTATATTATACTTCTTTTGATCTCTAGATTCCATATAAATTATTTTCCAATGGAAATTCCTAATATTTCTCAGCAAATTCGCCGAAAAACTCTAATCGGCTACTTTTCTAAAAAACGTACTAAAATTCATTAAAACTCAATTCTTTGCTCACATATCTTTTCTAACACTTATTTAAGACATGTATTTCACTTATTTAAGACATGTATTTTAGTATTCCATGATTTATCGAATTATCAGAATTTATTTTGTTATTTATTTCGAATTATTCGCCGAAAACCCTAATTTCGACGATTTACAGCACCGGAAATTCACTTTTCCCTCTAAGGTGGGTTTTGGGGCATTACAAGAGTAGTATGACAACTATGAAAAGCAACATTATGATGGCCTTATAACCACTGTGACAACTACGAAAAGCATCAATGATACACAAGATTCTTATAAGGATAGAGTGGTTGTCCTAGTGAGTGGCTGCTTGACTGAATTAAATTAAATTTTAGCAATATCGTAATTTTAGCAATATCGTAATTTTAGCAATACAAAGATAGATATACATGTTAATCTAAAGAAAATTTAATTTTTATTTTATAGAGAATTAGATTATTTCTTCGTGCGCTACAGATGCGATATATGTGCGATGCACAGCAAAATAGTTATGACTAAAATTAAACTTAAACATGATAGGGTGAAGATAATTAATTTCTCTCAACAATAAAATTTAGATATGATGGGATGTAATAACAATATAATCACTCAATTTAAATAAAATTTTGTTAATCGAATTTCTGCCGTTATGGCCATAACCATCATTAATTTCTGTCAACAATAAAATTTAAATTGTTAATCAAATTTCTTCCCGTTTGGCCATAACCATTCTTCAATTTCATTGGATGTTAGTTATGGTCTTTATCAGCCATTAAATCTATGAACATACTATATTAACAAACTGCCAAGTTAAAATTAGAGGCAATTAACTTGATAGATTATTAATAACTTCCATATTAAAACGTAATCCAATTGTGCTTTTTTACATTCCAAAATAGTTTAAACTCTATATAGCAAAAAATGCAAAGGCACTAAAAAACCAACCTCTTTTTTTCATCTATTTATAAGAAATAGAAAGGGAAAAAAATAGACAGAAGCCTATTTTCCTGAAAGTATAGGGTGGAATATGCTCACATCCACTAAATGAAATTACTACAAGTATAGGATGGAATATGCTACAGTGCTTAAGGATGGAATATGCTCACATCCACTAAATGAAATTACTACTACAAGTATAGGATGGAATATGCTACAGTGCTTAAGGATGGAATATGCTCCCTCCGTTCGTTCCATAGTAATAGAGTTATTTTGTCATTTTGGCACGTTCCATAGTAATAGAGTCATTTCCATTTTTAGTAAAAGTCAACACATTTTTTCCACATCTACTTTACTCTCTCTTACTTTATTCTCTCTTCATCTCTCTACCTTCTTCATTTTCCACTTTACTCTCACTTTACATAACTCACCAAACATAATTTTTCTTAATCCCCGAGCCGAAAAGAAACGCCTCCATTATTATGGAACAAAGGGAGTACTAGTATCTTAGAATTCATTAACATTGAATCAAATTATATAATACTAAATATTTACGGTAAAATGTTAATTAGGATTCCGTTGTAGTCTAGTTGGTCAGGATACTCGGCTCTCACCCAAGAGACCCGGGTTCAAGTCCCGGCAACGGAACTTTGTTTTTTATTTTATTTTTGTTTTATAGGAGTATTTGATTCTGAATAAGCTGAAAGTATATAATAGAATAGGATAACACTGGAATTTTATACTACATTGGAGTATGTTATTTATTGGTTTTATTCTTTTAGCAAAAATTAGAATATTCATGGGTAAAGGTTCAGTTATGATTAACTTTACATGTTTGTGTTTTGCACAGCACCAGCATTAATTATTTAATTTTGAATTAAGTAATTAACTGAAATATCTGTAAAAAAATATATAGTCCAAATCTCAGCGTGAAACAAAGCAGTAGGGGTCCAAGTTTAGAATCATTTGTAAATTGTAAACATAGTTTAATTTTTTTTTTAAATCATGATCTTTCATGAAAATGGTAAAGATGCCAAAAAAAAACCCCATTTGTCTTTCATATGATGTCTTTTTGTTTCTCTAGTGTAACCTATGTATGTAGAAGAATAGGGGTGCTTAAACGGTACTCCGGTTCTCGGTTAACCGGAACCGGTCGGTTAATTGAGGAACCGGAACAGGAAAAATCGGTTCCGATACCGGTTCTAATTTTTTAAATCCGACCGGTTCCTAACCTGGAACCGGATTATAATTCGATTTTATTTTTTTATAATTTAATATACTGATAAATCTAATTTAATTGAATTAATTTTGAATAAAGTAAAATAATTGAAACATTGAGTGATTTTTAGATTGAAACAGTGTTAGATTTGCGAGCTTTGTTTTCTGAAGTATTTAAAATATTTAAACCGTGATACTTTGAATCTATAATTATTTCTCCAATCCATTTTTTATGAACTAACTACAATGAGCAGTACATCATAAGTTTGCTTTTAATTTCTAAAAAATCTTATACAAATACAATATCATTTCATATGATAGAAATTTAACTTTATATAACAAATTTACTATTTTAACATGTTTGTGAATAATTTATCAACTGTTCCGTTATAAACCAAAAAGTCACAACAAGATCAATTAATATTGGAAATTCCATTGAATATTTGTTTAGCCAAAACTAATTTTTTTAAAAAATTGATAAAGTTTAGAACTCCTATTTTTTTTTATAAAAAATTGCTAACATAAACTAGTCCGACCTATTACACTTGCATCACTCTTATTCATATATGAATATTATTGTATTGTTGGTTTGTATTCTGTGTATTTATTTGAATGTTTAGGTATTATTTGTTATATTTCTAAATGTTGGATTATTATTTTTTAGTATTAAACTATTTAAAATTATAAATAAATTCAGATTAAAATTACACATCGGTTCCGGTTCGAAACCGGAATCGACCGGTTCATAACCGGCCGGTTTCAAACCGGAACCGATCGGTTCCGGTTCTAGAATTTATGAAAATTTAAAACCGGTTACCCGGTCAACCGGTCCGGTTAGAACCAGAACCGACCGAATAAGCAGGCATATTAGAAGAATCATCATCATATTCTTACCTTTATCCTCGACATTTTCAATTTGCGGCTGTTCAATTAAGATGATTGAATCAAATCAGTTGTGACCAGTGCTAGCCAAATCAAGAAGTATTACTACCTTTCCTAAGCTTGAATGGAACTGTCAATAAACGCAGAGTATCTACTAATGGGGTACTTATTTGCAGGATTATCAGACCCACAAAAGGCTTGTTATAAGAAAATTGAAGAAGGCTATTTGAGCTTTTTATTTGGGGGAGCCTATCAAACTATTTATGAGTTTTATCCACCTCGGAAAGAGTAAGAAACTTGTGTTGCAAGTTATTAGTAGCAAATTTCTAGGATGATTCTGCGGTGGATGAAGTTTTAGATAATCTAGCAGGACAAGTCTGCGTGTGATTAATTACTTGGAACATTCGATGTATAGTACTTAATCATTTAGGAGGATTGTTTGGTGAAGAAGCAATGTTTTGATGTACTACTATTTTTCATAGGATGTTTTGTAATGTGTAAATGCGGCCATAAATTGGAAAAGGTGCACGGGGTGACGTGCTGCTGCTTGATTTTTATTAGCTAACAATTAACTGGACGATCCATTTGCTTAATTGTTAAGATTATAGATTGTGTGATGTGGAAAAAGTAGCTACGAGAAATGTCAAAAGTCAATCCCACGAATATACATGCATATGCCCGTGTTCACACACATATAAGATAAAACTGGTAATGCTGCTGACCGATGTAAAATTTCATATCTTTGCATTGCACCTATAACATGTGAACCAACCAATCTTATGTCTTCATTTCTTATATGCAATCGGCATTTGATAAGGCTATTATACACCCATTCTCCTAAAAATACCATAATGTAGAGATACATGCAGAGTGTAAATACGATTCGGATGTCAATCGAGGTAGCACATCGACTTTTGGGTTAGCGGACTAATCAAGATAGAATTTTATCGAGTTAAAATTTATGAATTTTAACCTTAAACGTCCGGGTTATCTCGATTACCTAATCGTGCTAAAAGCTAACGATGAAAATAATATATATGTATTTTAATTTACATGGATCTCTTATATTTATAATATGCTCCATTCTTTCACGATTTCAAATTACACTTTGACTTGTCCAGATTTATAAGAAATTTGATGGAAGTAGGTGGAAAAAGTTAGCCGACTTTATGCAATTTGTGCAATTTATGCACAAATTGAGAGAATAAAGGAAGATGATCCCTTTCTTGAGCGGCACGAGAATTTATGCAATTTGTTTTATGTGTGCAGTGGAGAGAGTAAAGTAAAATAGAGAGAATAAAGTAGAGATAAAGATGTTTTCATTTATAGTAATGTGTCATCTTAGTTGAGATAAACCAAAAAACAAAGTGAGACATCTTCAATGGGACGGACGGAGTAAAAAATATAAAATCGCATGATTTAAGTTGCGGATGCAATTATTGGTGACAGAAATTCATGTGATTTGTGGTAAACGTCGTTTTACCCTCACAGCATTTGGTGATAGAAATTGATGCGGTGCAAGCATGGCATCACTTTGAACTTAAGCTTTCTGATACATATAGAATTACTGCACACGGTTCTTTGTGGACATTTAAATAGAATTCACACGCCTATATAGAGTAGGAGTATTAATTATTGTCTGAATTTTTTTTTTGGTTTGATCACATGTGTTTCGAACTTACCTTTGGCGGAATCGGATTAATCCTGCTTGTTTAGTAGGGTGAATAAGATGTACTAATATACTCCTATTATTATATTAATATAGCAATTTTATATCTATATTATGTAATTCATGGTTTGATAAAATATATTAAAATTAGATATAATTAACATTTGTATTACTATTAGTTATGCAATCTGAGAGATGATATCATTGATGTGCAAAATCCCACTTATTAATATTTGCACACTTTGAAATTATAAAGATCTGCGTATTTTATATATTAAACAATATATTATGGTATTAGTAGTATATAGATCGATTAGTTCAACTAGAAGACATAACATAAACAATCTCTCGACAGCGGACAGTTGCTTAAATTTTATTAGCCAATAAAACTAATCTTCCATTTCAAGAACAAAATAAAATCACATAAATGGTAAGCATTCCAGCCGTTTTCCGCTGTCGAATTTATCTCTACATTTGGATTGAAGAAACATGCACTATGATTGAAAATTAAATATACCATATGTTCTTGCACCATATTAAAATATTGAGAGTAATTCACCGTTTCGAGCCCGAACTTAGATATAAAAAAAAAGAGAGAGAATGATAAAATTGAAAGATAAAACGATGAATATTCTGGAGCTAGGAAGAGATTTAAGAAAACGGTATTTCCGAAATAATGGATTGGAAACAAAAGTAGGTAGAAATTATGAATTACAAAAAATGGATGGATGTTGCACCTAAAGTATAGCCGTTGCATTTAAATGATATATGGGACCATTTCTCTGTGATTTTTAAAGTTTATTTTTAATGGTGTGGAGTCATTTCAACGATTGTGGACCTTCCTTCGTTCGTTTAAATGAAGAACTATTAGTTGATAAAGTTACTCCATAAATTAGAGGTGAAGGTATTTACTATCTCCAATTTTTACAATCATAAAAAGTCGCCAAAAAATATTGAAGGTCAATCTTGTGACTAATTTTCCACAGTTTAGCATTTTAGCCAGATAAAACTTTGTGATAAAATTATACTCCATCTCAAGTGATGATTAAATCTATTAAAACTTTGTGATAAAATTATACTCCATCTCAAGTGATGATTAAATTATACTCGAATCGGAATAAGCATAATTAATAAAATTGATGTTGAAATCGCACTCGAAAATGACCAAAAATTCTATTACTAATAATTGGAAACAAAAAGATGTACTCAATCCCTTAAGGGGATTGAATTATATATAAACTCAAATTTTAATTCTAACTAGTTTTAACCCACGTGCGATGCGACGGACTATTTTTTTATCATACGATTTTAAATTGTTAATTGATTAACACAAGATCAAGTTTTGATGCCGAAAACAAATTGGTAGTATTGCAAGTTTTAAAATTGGACGATAGCTTTTCAAACATCAAACGGTTTTAAAATTGTATTTTGAAGTATAAAAGCGCCGACGCAAAATAATATTGTCACAAAATTGTGTGTAATCTTTTTTGTATTCTGTATCCATTTAAATTAGTACTATACTTTATCATAGTCGAGCTTCATTACAGTGCAATATAGTGACCCTAATACGCTAAAAACTCAAACCTTGAAACCTAAATCCTAAACCCTTAACGTTAAAATATAATCATAATGACCAACAAATGAACCAAATATAAATACAATCTTCCCTCCGTCCCAATGCAATTTTACTTTGTTAATCACTTTAAAACAAATTTACTAATTGGGCAAAATTAAAAGAATATCATAACTTCATGTTAAACAATATGAAGAGTATTGAAAAATATAGAGTTAAAAACTAAGCAATGTTATCAAATTTTGGAAAATGAATGACAATAATTTCCGCCATTGTATTTGTATTGTATGAAATGAGTAATGAATAAATGTATAATGAATTTTGGAAAATGAAATGGAAGGCCATTGAAGCAATAATCTCATAATTTACTTTAAAACCTTTCGGTTAATCCGCACACTCATACAACAAAAGGTCGTTATTCCTCATACTTATAAATACCAATCAATGGCAATATTAAATGTCCGTAAATATCAGTATGGATTTTATAAAAATATAATAAAATATACAACAAATAATTATTATCCTAATTTAGGGTAATATAAACATTGAAGTCGTGATCAATATAGACAATTAACTACACAATAAATAGATAAAAATATAATCTGATTCATATTTCATCATATTCTCAAATCTATTAAATAAATAAATAAATTGATCACAATTGAAGGTATAATTTAGAATTCATTTAGGCGAAACGTTTGCAGTCATCTTCTACTTCAACCTCTTATGTCAGCCTCCATTACACTTCATCTTCTCTCGTCATTGTCTACTGCACTTCCTTGTCCTACGCTAACGCCATCTACTCCATCTGCTGGTTTGCCTCCATCTACATGTAAGAATTTGAAATAAATCAACTACAGACTTATAATGCAAATTTTAAAAATTACAATCTCACTGGAAAACGTGTTTTTGGTTGCCCTTCGAGATGCTCTTAGCCGTTGGAAATAATAATCACTTATCACAGCTTTTCGTCAGTTTGCCTCCATCTACAAATAAAAATCAACTGTAGACCAATATTGCAATTTAAAAAGATTTTACCGAGGAAGACTTAATCTCATCGGAAAATGCATTTTCGGACTTTTCTAAACCACTGGAAACTTATTCATCGTTGCCAATAGCCGACATATCTTATTCTCGTATTCCCCCTTCCCATATACTCTCTCCTTGTAGCCACCACACACATACCAAGCACAAATACAATGTCATAATGGTATTGGTATTTATAGAAAATCTTATAGCTTTTGGCATTCTTCGTTTTTCTTGGGTTCATTTATTCCAAATTAAATTAATGATTCATTATCTTTTTAACCTCTCAAATAATGATACTAATATAACCGCAAAATTTAAAAGTGCATAATAAAAACCTTTTGACTAAGAAACCGATTATGCATAGCAATTTATTGTTGGTAACTGTCAATTAGTGGAAAGACGTTATGTATATCCATAATGTTTATAATTCAGTTTACCAATACTACGTGTCAATTTCAATTTCATTATCTACTAAAACCGTACACATTCTAATTTTTCCCAAAAATACCCCCAAAACTCAACTTTTATATATGTATAGATTTAAAACAACTACAAATAAATTCAAATCCTTAAGATGATATAATTTGACACAAATAAAATAATTGAAATTAAATAAAAAAAATTAGAAAACAACTATAAAAAAACTCATATTGCAGGTACATCTCATTGTAAAATGCCTCACACATGCATCAATCATGTTATACATGGTGTTGCAGACTATTTGTTACACTTGCTAGCATTAGTAGACATGGGAGGACGTAGAAATAAACATCGATAGGGGGCGGAGATTTTTAATTTTTATTTCAATGCATATTTTTGGACAATTTACATCATTTGTAAGGGCTGTTATACAATAATTTACATTAAATATCAATAAATTTAAAAATATATTAATAGAAAAATGTTTAAAAAGTAAATTCATTAAGGGCTTTAGCCCCTAGTCACCTCCATTTGGGTCCGCCCATGTTAGTAGATTGCGGAGCTTGATATAATTAATAAAATAGATAAAAGTGATAGTGGCGCGTGCATAGATTATTATTGGAATACTCATAAAATCCTATGTCGTCCTAAAAAGAACTCATTTTCCCGGGATCAAGGGAATGTACAGAAATTGGTCACCCAACTACCTTATTTATTTATTTATTTATAATTTAAGAATACATAAGAGCAAGTCGCATGATTGATAGAAACCAAAATAACAGGAGTATATTACTATTGGCAAAAGTTATTTATGCAAGAGGGCTATATATAAATACATAGAAGCAATGGTTTCCTGAATCCGGAAAAAAACAGTTTAGATTCTTTTTCCAATCATGTCTCTCTCTGGTTCGTTCCGAACAGTTTCCGTGCTATTCCTTGTTCATTTAATGGTTCTAGTCGTTTTCACACTGCAAACTGCAGAAGCGCGGAGGTTGGCTGCGGTTAACACCACAACCTCTGCATTTTTTGTGTTCGGTGACTCTACAGTTGATTCTGGCAACAACAACTACATTCCAACTATTAGTCGGAGCAACTTCTCGCCCTATGGCAAGGATCTTCCCGACCACATTGCCACCGGAAGGTTTACTAACGGCAAGCTCGTCACTGACTTTTTGTGTAAGTATTGTCCTATTTTTCATTCATAATTATGTTAGCAAATAACTAGTAAGTATAACATACGCGACTATAAAGCTCAACTCAGTTGGTAAGATTCTACAACGCCCAGAATTGAGATGTACTATCATTTTCTTGTTTCTATTTAACTTGTGATGTTAAACTTTCTAACAAGATTACTTAATTTGTCGTATATGGTAAAGTACTAAATCAAGAAAGTTTTGAGTTATATATCAACTAGTTTGTACAAGTGCATGAAGAAGTCCCTTTGATGTTATATTTGTGAATGTGTAGCTTCTTATGCTGGGATCAAAGACATGATACCACCCTACTTAGACCCCACGCTCACCGTCGAAGACCTTAAGACCGGAGTTTGTTTTGCTTCTGCCGGCACTGGCTTCGATCCCCTTACTGCCCAAATCAATGTCTCTCTTTCCCTTTAATCTCTATCTCTCTCACACACACATGTGACATGTACTATATAGTTTTGACTATGGTGGATTTGTGGAAATGCAGGAGGTGATTCCTATACAAAAGCAACTGAAATATTTCAAAGAGTACAAATCAAGAATGGAGGTGGAGATTGGAAAGGAGAAAACTAGAAGGCTGATAAGTAGTGCTTTTTTCTAATAAGCGCGGGTACTAACGATTTTATGGTTAATTACTATGGGCCCACCAAAATTCGAAGCAAAACCTACAATATTTCTGGCTATCAGGAATTCTTATTACAGCAAGGCCAACAACTCATTCAGGTACACTATACTATACTTTCTCCATCACAATTGCATAAACAAATACAACTATCATTCATTCCAATTTCTGGTACTCTATTATTCTATAAGAGTTAATAACTATAACAATAATTTTTTTACAAAACACGTCCATAAGTGCTGCAGATGACAGCTTTGCTTGATTAAAGAGTGTGTACTATCTGTTGGACTGTTCATCCATCATAATTTTCATATTTATGAGGTGGGCCACATTAAGTAGAATATGGTTAGTTTTTTTTTAAGGAAACGTGTTAGCTTGAAAACCATGCTTTAAAGATCATAATAAATCAGAGGAAGGGGAAAAGAATGAACAGAAAAATAAATAAATACTACTATGTGGAATGTGGACACACAAACAGATTCAATAAAAGGTTTCAACCGCTTCATGAATTCAGATGAGGTTTTAAATATGATGTACTTATGTGGCATTATATATACGGCACGATACATTTTTATTTATTTATTGTGGAAATACGGCACTCTATGCATTCTGGATAAGGAAAAGACATCGTTTATAGCCAGTTAAATAAAAATACGTTTTATATTGCAATTTTTTATAGTTTTAAATTTATTTCAGTCTTTCTAAAATATATAAACTTCATATGTATTCTGTAAAATAATACTCCCTCCATCCGCGAATAGGAGTCCCATTTTTTCATTTTAGTCCGTCCGTGAATAGGGTCTCATATTCCAATAAATTTTTGCCGCCCATTTTTTTTAACATTTTTTAAATTCGTGCCACCAAAATATGAGACTCCTAATGAGATAGAGGGAGTACTTTAGTATCAAATCTGTCGCCAAATTAAATAGCACTATTTCACACCAAATTGTGAAGTCATTAAGAGATTTATATATGTGTAAATTCTCATCTGAAATATTAAAAAATCACATGTTTTGAATACAGTAATCGGCTAGTAAAGAAATGTTGATACTTGCAGTTGTTGGTGGACGTTTTTGTGACAATATATAGCTAAAAATCTTAATGTTATTGAAGCAATATTAGAATTATTGAGCAACAAAAATTAAAATTGGTTGAATTAAATGGTAATAGGAGTAATAAGAAGGGTTGTTGGTTGGTGCAGGGACTATTGGGATTGGGAGCAAGGAAGATTGGCTTTGTGGGATTGCCACCAATAGGATGCGTGCCAGCTGTCATCACGCTTAATTCGGACAACGCTCTTACTCACCGCGGCTGCATCCAGCGCCTCTCCGCCGTCGCCCGCCGTTATAATACTTTGCCTCCAAATCAAATTGGCGGCTATACAAAAGCAGATTCCCGCCGCCACTATCGTTTATTGTCGATATATTTAATCCCATAGATCGCATGGTCAGAACCCCCAACAATTCGGTAACAATCTCCGCCCAATAGAAATCTGGTGCTCTGATTAATTTTATATGATAATGAATTTGAAAAATTGCAGGATTTGAGAATGTGAACATGGGTTGCTGCGGAAGCGGAATAATTGAATTTTCGGTATTATGTAATAAGTTATCTCCAGTTTGCTTGGACAATGCAAAGTATCTCTTCTGGGATTCCGTACACCCAACTCAAGCCGCTTACTATTCTGTTTTTCTGGGCCTTCGTCCGCTTGTGGATCGATTCATGCACATTTAGCTATTTTATTTTCTTTCAAATTTACATATTCATATTTATTTTTGTGTGTGTAAAGATTCTCCCTAGCTTGTCCAATGTAATATCAACAGTATTAGAAATGAGTCACTCACCCCTTAAAAGGCTATCCACACTTATATAGATTAGAAGGGATCTTCACCAAATCTATGTGGGACAGAATTTAGAGGATTTAACACGCCCCCTCACGTGTGGGCCGGAAAGGACATCGGTCTTCCATCACGTGGGTAGGCAATGCAAGAGAAACCATCATCGATGTGGGCCGGAAAGGACATCGGTCTTCCACTCGTGAGGTAGATAAGAGATAAAGAGAAAACCATCATCGACTTGGACCCGCCTCTGATACCATATTAGAAATGAGTCACTCACTCCTTAAAAGGCTTCATAAGGGGAATGGATCTTCACCAAGTCGATGTGGGACAGAATTTAGAGGATTTAAACAAACAGTGTATTTATTTGTATTCTAAAATATGGAGGTCTTTATAAATAAGTCCACAATTTAATGAAAATTGAGGGACAAGAAAATTCTTATACTTTAAAATTCAATCTCTATTTTTTCACTCTTTATTATTCTTCTTTAAGAAGAGATAATATTATAATCAGAGTGAAAACTATAATTTAGAAAGGGGAATTCTAAAATTTGGTGTGCACACATGGACGGAGCCACATAGGGACCTAGAGAATCTACGAACCCG
This sequence comes from Salvia splendens, assembly GCF_004379255.2. NCBI lineage: Eukaryota > Viridiplantae > Streptophyta > Magnoliopsida > Lamiales > Lamiaceae > Salvia > Salvia splendens. The sequence goes on from NC_056038.1 coordinate 32,661,920, forward strand.
AGCTGATCAATTATTCAGTATATATTGTATAATAAGGAGTATATTGATTTATTGAGCATACTAGGGCATACTATTTGTTTTCTTTACTGTTTAACACAGATAAACTATTGTTTTTCCAATTACACACACGTCTAATGATGTTAGGCCTTATTAGGTTGATCGTTATTAGATTAACCCGATAACGATCTAATCTGCGTGATTTGTCACCCCTAGCTCTAAAACTAGATTTACATTGTTATCAGTCAATACATTATATCTTTGCATCGAATAACATGCCAAATTCGTGTGATCCAATCCCTTCTTCCATAATAAATTGCGATGATTTTTGTCTTAGATTTATGGTAAGCAAAAATAGGTATTTTTCTCACTTTTCGTACAAGAACATTTATAATTTAAAAGCTTGATTAAAGCCAGTTAGAGATATCCTATAATACTAATGATAAATTATTCAATAGTTTGAGATGATCTTCTGATTCATATCACTTAAAGAAGTAAAATTAGATAAATTATATTACGTCCCTTGAAAATAGCAATTATTTCCAATTTGGTATGCCTCTTAACAATAAAATTTTCTAAATATTTTATTAGGAAGTGAATCTCACAATCCCCAATACTTTTTTTTACTACTTTTCTCTTCTCTCTTAAAGTTCTCATTTTGTTAGCCGACACAATGTTCAGTTTCTTTCAATTTAAGGGTGTTCAATTGATGTTAGAGCATGTGGTAAATTTGATATAGTGGATTCAAAGTCCCTACTTGTAATCTCTAGCTCAACACAATCAAACTCAGATCTCGAGCACAGCCAAGATCAACACTCGGAACGAATAATAAGAATAGCAACAACACAATGATCGAAAATGAATAGTCTAAGAACACTAAGAACTCAAGAAGAAATGATGGAGAACCTTTTATTCAAATGTTTGGAAGAATTCTCACTAACACAAGATGAACAACTCTTATTTCTCTCGGTTAGCTACCGCTGGATTTCAGAAGTGAAAAATTCTAACTAACTCCCTCTCTTTTCATACTCAATATTTGGGAGGGAAATTCAAACAGAAAATTACAAGAATTTGCATATTAGTCCCTGAGCTATTGCATATCAGTCCCTCAACTTCATTAGTTGTTCAGTTGTGCCCAACTCCATAACAAATCTCCACCTTGGGACATAACTGGACAATCATCAGAGGACTTTCATTCACTTCAGCTGGATTAGATTCACCAAATCCATACAATATTTCAGTTTTGAACTGGGTAGCACTTTTGTGAGCATATCAGATGCATTGTGCTCAGTTGCCACCTTTTCAATGTTCACCGAGCCTTTATCAACCTCATCTCCTCACAAAATGTAATTTGACATCCACAATGCTTGCTCCTCTCATGGAAAGTTTGATGTTTTGATAGACATATGGCACTATTTGAATCACATAACACTGCCACAGCTTCTGATCAACTCCAATTCAGAGCAGATCCCTCTCAGCCACATGCTCTCTTTTACCGCTTCAGCCATGGAAATTTACTCAGCTTCAAGTCGTTGAGAGAGCCCACCACAGATTGCCAACTTGACCTCCAACTGACTGCAACACCATATAGACGAATACATAACCAGATTGGGACTTCCTTGTATCTATATTGGTGCAAAATCAGAATCACATATCCCATCAGAGGTTGCTCTACAGTTTCCTTACTCCCATCAATAATATTCCATATTCCTGAGTTCCATTGAGGGTATCTTAGTATCCATTTCAGAGCATGCCAATGCTCCAGACCTGGATCAGCCATGTATCTGCTCACAACACTTATTGCTTGGCTGATATCGGCCTTGTACACACCATGGTGTACATGATACTTCCACTATGCTTGCCTATGGTATCTTATCCATTTCTCTTCTCTCTTCATCATTCTTAGGGGCTCTGGTTCACACTTAGCTTGAATTGTTGACTCAAAGGCATAGCCACTGGTCTGCTATGACTCATTTGAAATCTCTGAATGACATCCTTGATGTAATCTTTCTCTGAGTCAGCCATATCCTTTTCTTATTTCTATCCCTTATGATTTCTATCCCAAGGATTTTCTTTGCTTCCCCAAGATATTCATGTCAAACTCAGCTTTCAATTCTGCTTTCACCAGCTCCACCTCTTCCTTATGCTTGGCTGAGACTAGCATATCATCCACATACAATAACAGATATATGCCACAGCAACTCCATCCCTTCTCCTAATGTAAACACAATGATCATATAGGGATTTCTCAAAGCCAATTTTCTGCATAAAAGCATTGAATCTCAGATACCACTTGTCTAGAGCTTTGCTTAAGACCATACAAGCTTCTCTTCAACAACACACCATTCCTTCATTTCCTGGTTGAATAAAACCAGGAGGTTGTTCCATGAAAATCTTCTCTTCAAGCTCTCCATGAAGAAATGTGTTTTAACATCGAGTTGCTCAAACTCCCAATTCTCTGGGCAACAATGGCAAGAAGGAGTCTGATGGAGCTATGTTTTACCACGGGGGAGAATATCTCATTATTAATCCACTCCCTCCTTTTGTGTGAAGCCTTTGGCCACTAATCTAGCCTTAAATTGACTTGATTGTGTTGAAGGCCCTCGATTTTTGAAAATCCATTTACATCCACCGTTTGTCTGATCAGTTGGCCTTAACACCAAAATCCATGTGTGGTTCTTGTATAAGCTATCAATCTCCTCTTGCATAGCTAATAGCCACTGATCCTTTTCTGGGCTTCTTATTGCTTCCTTGTAAGTTGAAGGCTCATGATAGTCCATCTCCTCAGCTATAGCCAATGTATAGTGCATCATATCAAAATCCTGAAATCTGGAGGGAAGCTTGATTCTTCTTCTGGTTTTGTCTTTTGCAATCAGTCTCTGTGGAGTCTTGTTGTTACTCTCATGTTCAAAAGGTCCACCAACATTGGTTTCTGGTGAACTTCTCATAGCATCTGATGAACTTCTTACAGCATCTGATGGAGACTCCTTCTGACCCTCCACCTCAAACTCAACTGTCTGAACTTGCTTATTGAGGAAGGGCATCTCAGATTCCCTGAAGATAACATCTCTACTCATCACCACTTTCTTATTTCCTTCCTTACAGCACCATAATCTGTAACCTTTAACTCCACTCTGATAGCCTATCATCACACATCTGAGAGCCCTTGGCTCCAACTTTCCTTGTTTGATATGAGCATATGCTCTACACCCAAATGACCTCAATCTGGAGTAGTCTCCACAAGATCCATAGTATCTACTGTCTGGAGTCTAATTTTCAATAGCAGCAGAGGGACATTTGTTGAAAGCAACAGCAGTGGAGGCTGCTTCACCCCAAAATGGTTTTGACATTCCAGATGCTATCAACATGCATCTTACCCTTTCAAGAATGGTTCTATTGGTTCTCTCAGCAACCCCATTTTGTTGTGGGTTGTGAGGGACTGTCCTATGCCTTTTAATTCCCTTTCTCTTACAAAATTCATCAAACTCATGGGACAAGAATTCCAGCCCATTGTCAGTTCTAAGGCACCTCAAAGGCTTTCCCTTTTCTAACTCAACTGCAGTGCACCATTCCTGAAATCTCTGGAATGTCTCTGACTTTTCTTTCATGATCATTATCCAAACCTTTCTTGAGAAATCATCAACAAAAGATAAGAAATACCTGCCTCCTCCAATGCTATTTACTGGTGCAGGGCCCCATATATCACTGTGAACATATTGGAGAGGCTCTGTTGAGTTGTGTTTGCCTACTCCATATGGTAGCTTTTTGCTTTTTCCAAGAATGCACTCTTCACATAATGCAATGGCTCTCTGTATCTCTGATTCAGCCATCTGAATAATGCCTTGCTTTACCAGCTGCATCAGCCCAGTGTCTCCCACATGGCCCAGCCTAGCATGCCAATTGATGGTCTGTTGAGTGGAGTTAGCCGATCCCAACAACTGCCTCAGCCTGTAGATAATAGAGCACATTGTTTCTTACAGCCTTAATGATCACCTGGCCATCCTTTGTGACAAGCATCTCTCCACCAAAGAGAGTCAATTATAGCCATCTTCTCAAGAAGGCCTAAGGCCTAAGGATATCAGATTCTTTTGATGGATGAAATGTATCTCACATCAGTGAGAGTTCTCAAAGATCCATCATCCATTCCTCAAACATATCTTCCCCACACCCTTCACATCACAACGTGATCAGCTCCTAGCAATAGCTGAGCCATCTGACTTTTTCATGTCCATAAACCACTCAAGATTGAGGACATGTGGAAGCTGCAGCCCGAATCCATGATCCACAACTTGGACATTGGACTGCTTTGGACCACATTCAATGCTCTTGCTTCTTCTATTTCTTCAGTGAGAGCTGCTGTGCCCTTCTTCTTTATGACTTTCAGCTTTCAGCTTTTTCTTCCAAGCAAAGCAGTTTTGTTTGATGTGTCCTAGCTTTT
>NC_056038.1:32666403-32738598 GCF_004379255.2 Salvia splendens
TGTTGGATCCTACTCGGCCTTGGACCCTGGACTCGTATTTTCTACTGGTAATTCACACAATAATGACCACACCAGAATTATGCGCTTCGACATTTTTTGATCTCTGACTGATGACTTGAGGCGGGGTTGAAGTTACCTTACTTTTTTGTGGCACCTTCCATACTGATCAGAGAGAAACAGAATTGGCACTGGAGGACATGTGCCAACCTTCATTGACAATAACTACACTTTCTTGAACACAGGTAACACACAAATAGTGAAGAATGTCGCAAGCAAACCAAGACTACCTGCAAACGGTGCCTGCCACCCAAGGGAGTGATAGTCAGTGTGAATCCACTCTGGTTCAACTTAGCTCCTGAAGCAACACAAATCTTGGAATTCAGACTTGCTGTAACAAATGCCCTCAACGACTTCAATTGTTCTGAGAGGGAGTCTGAGTCACATTATAAGGATGCCCTTGTCAGTCTTTGCACATTTTAGTCTAAGACAGAAATGAGCTTCTCCATCTTCATACAAGGTAAACAACGGCAAAAATCACAACTGAAGCAAAGTATGGAATTATAGTGACAAAGCCTCTGCTTTACATCAAATTTGCAACATCAACAGTTACAAGTGTTTCTTAGAATAGAAAATTACATCTAACAGGTCCAGCTAATAGCCTGTTCCTAACAACAGTATAACAGAAATCATCATTGATCTACTGAGGCAAAGTGTATTCAATTGGTCAAAAATCATCTTGAGCATATACATTTACAACTATAGGAGTTCTCATATCTGATGTCTAGCAAGTCAGGTCTAAGAAACCAAAAAAGGGAACTTTTTAAGTGTGGTGAAAAGTACATTAATGCAACCAAGGAACTATGTGAACAAGGATTTTTGATCGGAAAGTGAACTTAAAAGTCAAGATGGTTAACATACAGAAGTAAAATGGGTGGATGATGCTGGTATTCACAGAAAGCTTAATCATTATAGCACATACAATCCTTGCATCGTGGATATCTATATACGCTCCTTCCAACAGGCCGTGAAAATACTCTTTTGTTTTGTCTTACTGCCTTCCTCACTCTTGTCTCAAAAACCTCCCATTCTATGGTGTTGTTTTTTTACAAAGATGTCAGCAAGCCGCCGTTTGTTTGGCCGTATTGTTGCCATTTTTGCCTCCGCCATAATAGATTCGGTAGCCAGCTACTAAAGAAAAAATTGACTTCCTGAGTCAGTCATAGCAAATACATCAGCAGCAGTGCATGCTATGAAGTCAAGTGCCGCCAACTGCAAAAAATATAACTCGTAATGTACACTGTTCAATCTAGCCTAACTTAAAACTGGATGGAATAACTGGAATATTTACTTCTGCACTTGAAACAGCACAAACCTTCATGTGAAAACAAAAGCAAAACATATAGTACATGCAAAAGATATGTTGATTCGCTTTGTAAATAGAGCATGATTACCCGAGAAGAGAATCCCTAAATGGATCGATTTCAGTTGAAGAAAGCAATTTTCTTTGGTAACTAAATTAGGAAACAAGGTAGTCAAGGCTGACAGTCTTGAGTTCCCCCCATAAATATGTGCACCAGCTAGGTATATATGGGTTCGCCGGTTGAAACCAAGACCAGCAAGCATAAGCACTGTCTCCTCTGGCATCAATGGACATAATCCTTCAGATTTTAGTTCTGTTGGGGAGGGAAACCTGCACAAGATTCATTTACTAAGAAAATTTGTGATTTGCAATGATGGTCAAATCTTCCGATACAGCAACTATTCCATGAATCAGAAAACAGACTCATGTCTATGACCATAAAATCAGATCCTAGAATAGTCAGGAAAGATCCATGTTTGAGGCAGGGAGAAGGATACAGTTCTATCTGCGACGGGATATAGAAGAACAAACCAAATATTGTATGATTAAACTCAGAGAGCAATTAGGAAAAATGTAACTTTTCATATAAAAGTTTTATTCTTATCATCAAATAATGATACTGTGTCAAAGAATTACGCAGAGCCAAATAACAATTTCCCCTTTATCCCGTAAAACCACGATTGCCTAAAGACAAACCCATCATTGCATTAAAAGAATCCAACCCTGGCCAGCACAAAATTAAATAATGATGCTTTGAAACTACAAGAATACTGCAGAAACTTACTTTCCCTTTTTTCCAGTTCCACCAATGCAGGGAAATGTATTCCTCGGTAAGCCTCCAATTCACGTTTTTCCTCTTCACCTCCACCAAATTCACATAAAGAATGAGCTACCATGTCAATTTCAAACCTCAGATGTAAGGCTAGATATCTTGATTTTTTAGCAGCAGCAGTTTTTTGCCCCTTTCACCGTTGTCTGTGCAAATGGACCTACAAGATAATGGTCCAAATGCCCCAAACCTGTATCATTTTGACGCATCCTCTGAAGAAGCAAAGCGCCAGCTTCTTGTATTTTAGGGACAAATCTTAGAGCATGAAAGTTGCATCTGCATCGAAGGCTCTAGATGAAGTTCTTTAATTAGGAAGCAAAGTGGGGAAATTTTTATATGAACATTCAAGAATGAGGTCTTTGAAGAACTTGAAGTAAAGACAATCATAACTGAACTGTTTAACAAACCAAAGCCTGAAGTTACCTGTAACTTATGAGGGACTGGATCAGATGCCAATCTGTTCCCAAATCCGACAAAATGAACTACTCTGTTGAGATGCAAAATGGGCAAATGTACTTCATGTAAAAACTTGGCTTAGCCTCTTTCGTAATATCTGAGTCAGTAACCTGATAGGAAAGTCCAGGAAACACCCTAACGATTAGCAGGTCTCATAGAAAATGCAGTGGAGTTGGGTATCCGTAGTAGATAGTATCAATCTCACCATGCTACCCATTGCCTCCAGATCTAATGACTGTAACTCCAATGGAAGTTCCTTGACAACCCGAATATCAGGCCTTCAAGTAGTCGATGAAATAATCCTCCTGGTAAATATCGCTGAACTGGCTACGAAATAACAGAGTTTGACCATAGTTTTCAATCAGAACATGTTAGATATTTCTTAATGTAGAACAGTAAATTATAGATATATTGCAGAGAAGTATATAGACATAGTAGAGAATAGTCGTAGGTGTAGGTGTAGGTGTAGGTGTAGGTGTTTTTCATAGTCAACATAGGCCACATATATATAGTACAAGAGACTAAGTTAGGCTATCTCACATCTCCGATGTGGGACAGAAATAGAATACATAATATACTTAACACTACTAATATTCTTAACACTCCCCCTCAAGCTGGAACGTCTATATCAATCATGTCCAGTTTGGTACAAAGTTCTCAAATGTTTTCCCTCAACAATTTAATGTAGACATCAACAACAATAGTAGTAGTAGTTGAAACTATAGCAGAAGTCACAACTATATGCAGTAGTAGCAGCCGTAGCAAAAGTAGAGCTGCAGGGCAGCGTATAAGTAGTTGTAGCAAAGTAGCAGCTATAAGGCAGTAGTAGCATCTGTAGCAGAAGTAGCAGATGCACGGGAGTAGCAACTGTAGAGCAGTGTAGCAACTGTAGAGCAGTAGTAGCAACTGTAGCAGAAGTAGCAGATGCAGGGTAGTAGTAGTAGTAACAGATGTAGCAGAGTAGCAACTGTAGAGCAGTAGTAGCAACTGTAGCAGAAGTGGCAGATGCAGGGTTGTAGTAACAGATGTAGCAGAGTAGCAACTGTAGGACAACAATAGCAACTGTAGCAGAAGTGGCAGATACAGGGTAGTAGTTACAGCTGTAGCAGAGTAGCAGCTGCAGGGCAGTAGTAGTAGACATGATAAAATATCATGGAGCAAACTCTAAACTAATCAGTCAGAGTTGCCGTAAACCTAATTTGGGCAGAGCGTCGGTTGGACAAAGTAAAGCAGCAGTAGCAGAAACCCTAATTTTGGCAGAGAAGAAGAGCAGCTGTGCAATAAAGCAGAGTAGTAGTAGAAACCCAAATTTGGGCAGAGTAGAGCAGCAACAACAGAGTAGTAGTAGAAACCCAAATTTGGGCAGAGTAGAGCAGCAACACCGTAAACCCCAGTTTGGGCAGAGTAGCGCGGTAGAGAAGAACAAAAAATAATTTGGGTAGAGTAGAGCAATGACGGAAGAGCAGAGTGGGGATAGTAGAGCGGGCAGCAGCAGAAACCCTAATTTCTTTAAACCCTAATTTTCTAGAGACGGATTCGAATCCGCTCTGATACCATGTAGAACAGTAAATTATAGATATATGCAGAGAAGTATATAGACATAGTAGAGAATAGTCGTAGGTGTAGGTGTAGGTGTAGGTGTAGGTGTTTTTCATTAGTCAACATAGGCCACATATATATAGTACAAGAGACTAAGCTAGGCTATCTCACATCTCCGATGTGGGACAGAATACATAATATACTTAACACTACTAATATTCTTAACACTTAAGATGGAAAAAGATATCGACAACCATAGAAATGAATATTAGATAGTTAAGATGCAAACTAGGTTAAAAATAATAACATGACAGAGGTTAAGTAATCATCAAGTTCACCCAATCATCCCAAGATCCCATCGATAACAGATAATCTTATTTTTGATAATCTTAATAAGTACCTTGCTAGAAATTTTATGCTTTCGTCTTTATATCCACTGGCAATATGTCTACTTTAAATAAAAAATAAACAATGCAAAACCTAGCTGGATATGTATTACTTGTAAAGTTGTAATCTGTTATTGGAATGGACTTCTCTACATGATGAGATGAAAGAATAAGGACATGTTACAGGAAACACACATTACATGCATTAAGAAGCTAGAAATCGTCAAAATTAAAATGTATTTCACCTAGCATCTCTCCAAACGCTGCTAAACATAAATCTCGGAAGAACAAGTGTTGCATTAAGCATTCTAGCAATAGCAACGGCATTGCATACCTGTTAGAAACACCCAAATAATCTAGTCATTGCCAAAATAAAATCAAATTCAGAATATTCTAAAAACTGAAGTTTCCTATCACGATATAAAAAATAGACATACAGCTACTCGCTGCTGATTTATTCCACCATTAGCTGTGACCATTATAAAACCACTTTGCACCCTCTGACATAAACATGACGACATTAGTCTTGGAAGCATAGTCAGCCTATACTTACGCACATCATCTGAGCATGCATAGGCACGAATATGCAAACACTAATTATAAAACACACTGAGCTTTCTCAGACACACACAAACACACATATATAGAGAGAGATGTCAGACCACTAGGTTCCCAATTGCGTGTTTGAGAACAAGGGATCCATGAAGAAGCGCGAGTGTAAGGTTCCATCCACAAGTCCTTAGGCTCCTTGGTCTCTCCCTGATGTGGAAGCATCAGTGGAAGAAAGAAAAAATGGACGGAATCCAAACAGAAAATCAATAGTTCCCTAGAAGATGACAAATAACAATTTTTTTACTTGAGAAAGTGAACAAACCTCAGCTAGTGCATGAGCAGCCTTAGCCAAAAGCCTTGCGTATATGGTTTTCTGAGGTTTCTCCCCTCTGCCAAGTTTTTGCAGTTCTTCCTGCATTAAGATAAAGAAGCATACACATTTAGCAGTTTGTTGTGGGACTTAGAAGATAGTAAGAGATAGTCAGTATGTACTCTTTTTCCACCTAATAATTGTCAGCCACTCTAATGAACATACTGATTTTCGCAGATTAAAATGCATCTAATATCATTGCATGGGAGAGCACAAGCATTAACATCCACGCTTAAATATTCAAATGATAAAAGTCTGGGAAATATCGAATCAACCCAGCCAGCAGAGGAGTAAAGCTGTTATTTTATGACTGATATATGCATCCTTTACATGAACCATACCCACTTTAAACTCTTCACCATATTTAGGTATAGACTGAAACCAAAACAATGATTGGTAGTAAACATACATCAAGGTCATTTTTTGTTAGACTAGTACAAATAAATTGATTAAATCCCTTAAACCAAAAGGAACCACGCAAAGTTAGAAAACGAACTCTTCCACTTGCCCTTTTCACTTCCCTGTCATACTTTTATACATAGCGTTAAGGAACCAATACATGTAAGTATGTAACCTCTTGATATAGCCAGCTGTGCAACCACAACATTTCTTTTTCAACAGAATTCCCAATGATAAATGCATCCTTTGCAGACCTGATACTGTTTTCATTTAAGTGACAGATAAATCTCCAGCATCTATTAAACTCTTCACTATTCACTAATCATAGCATATACTTATAATGAACAGCTAACATAATAAGTGTCCTAAATGACTACAGACATCCAACTTTAAAGAGTGTTAGTACATTATATCAATGTCATTTTCTTAGGTTCGTATTCAGCTACATCATAAGAAACTTTAACACGATGTGTATTTTGTCCAAAACAAACCACATTAACAATAAGATTTTGAACTCTTCTGCTTGCCCTTTTCAACTCCCCATGTCGTATCTCAGAACATACAGTTAAAGGAACCAAAACACGGAACCGCTGAAAGTTACGACTCACGAGCAAGCAACAGATTTATATTTCCACAAAAATTCCTAATGATAATCTTTTACAGACATGACTACTATTTCAATTTAAGTAACATGGAAAATCTCCAGTATAAGTCCAACTTTTAACTAATCTCGAGTATCCATCAAACTTTTTATTAATCATTTCATAATGTGCAACTAAAATAAGGAAATGTCTCAAACACCTGTGAACATCCAACTCTATGGATTGAAGGTGCCTAATTCAAACACACACAGAGGAAATAATAAATGAAGAAACAGACATGGGGAAAGATTATTAAGTCCTACCCGGATAAACACAGTGGTAGCGTTCGATTTCAAAGGCTTAAGCTTGATGTTCCCACGTACCCGACCCGGTTCTTGGATCCGTCTAAGCATCCAAAATTCATCAAGAAGAAGAGACCGACCAATATCCCCAATCCAATCGTCGTCCTATTCAAGTACCACGCCTTTCTCTTGGATACCTTGGTTTTCTTAAAATCGAAATAGCCGTTCGCCGAAGAAGATGGCGATCCCGACGAATCTCTGGGCGAAGATTGGCTCATCCTCGAGCTGATCGAATTTCGGTCGAAAATCCATTGGCCGAATCCGAAATCATTTCCTCTATCTTCGTCGCCGCCGTCAACTATGTTGATTTCGGTGGAATTGGAATAAGACATGATGTAGATCGAAATTCAGAAAATTGGTTGTGCGGGAGCTCGACAAACTAGAATGTAGACGTCCAACAGTTTTATGTCATTCTGATAAGAGCTCTACATCATCAACCGAGACACAGCCACGATCTATGGGTGACAAGGGGTCCAACAATAGAAAGCTTGCTGATACATTAACAGATGCTCATGCGACGGAGAAGGTTCGAGACCTCAGCCAAGGCGACTCGCGAGCTCGCCGCATCAGAAAAGTACCAGCTCGTTTCCAAGATTATGTTAGTCGTTAGTTATGTATTGTTGTCGTTGGTTATTTTATATAATGTAATAGTGTAGGAGTCGAGCATGTTATAAGCTCTATCTCGGGTTTTCTTTGTGGTTCTTTCCCGAGAGATAGGAGGTCGAACCGCCCTAGGGTCCTAGATATAAAAAGGGGAACTTGTCAACTATCCATAATGAATGAAAAGATATTTCCCAAATTTGCTTTCTCTTTATTTTCTTTCATAAGAACTGACGATCTGTCCGACGGAGAAGACCTCCGCGTGCAGCCTGAATTTGATCGCCGAGCTCCCACGCCGTCGATCCTTATCTCGATACGATCAATATCGTATCACATTCCATTCAATCAAACGCACATTGAAAATCAACCAGGATTTCAGATGCAGAGTGAAAGAATGGATGAATTTCTTAATTCTCTTCTCTTTGTCTTAGCTCCTAATTTCCACCTAAGTCTACGTCGAGTCCAGTAATTCTAAGATATTAATTTTATTCTTTATCTAATTGGTAATTTCAATTTTAAACTTTTTTATAGTGACATTTAATCATTTTTTTACACTATAGGCGGCATCCTAATCCTGCTCAATCGGAATTGCGGATTAAGGAATAAAGTCTCCCAACTGATGGCGGATTTGAACCGGTGACTTAATCTTCTAACTCTCTCTATATTTTTTTATGTAATGGATTGCTTGCTTAACTTTTCTCAACTAAAAGTTTTTTTTAACCGTGTGAATTATCAAACATTATTTATAATACTTCTCTCGTCGTTAAAAATTAGACTAGTTTATTAATTTGAATCTTCTCCCAAAATTAAATAGTATAAATATGGAAAGTTTTTAACCAATTAAATATCGCACCACTTTTAATATGCACCATATAATTCACTAACACTATTTTCACTACATTTTCCCTCTCTCTATTATTTAATTTTTTCCATTTCTTTCGTATTTAACCAATTATATATTAACATTTGTGTCATTTACAACTTTGGATAAAAAAAATTGCACGCATGTGGTTGAACTAGATCTTTGATTTGTTTAGGTTAAGAATTTCATTATTTTTATTTCCTTTGTATGGATAAATGGTACTACTAGTAGTATTTGTGATTTTAAATTGTGGCTAAACAAAACACTCACTTTTCAGAATTCTCAAACCTCTTATAAATGTGTAGCAACAATTGGATTCGTTAACCCTGTTTCAGCTATAGGAAAATGAAACAAAAATGTTCAGGAGAGTAAATGATGTGAATCAAATGATGTTAATTATACTCTAAGTTTTCTCCTTTTTTTATATTTAAATCATCTATCAATTGATCATTAAGGTTTGATTATTATATATTAGTTGATAGATGTACATATGGAGTGTCTACAATGAGCCAAAGCGGTGGGGTCTGATTCAAAGTGTTCTTTGCCTATCAAGATGATGTCCAAATTCTTGTATGTTACCACCGTTATCTTTTTCTTTGAAATAGCTTCGCGTGGGTACCTTGTACGCCTCAATCGGAGCTCGGATGAAGAAGTTATAACCATTTGATGAAGGCTGCGCGGAGAAGTGCAAAAACGCCCGGGGTTGGCATAAAAAACGCCCGAGTCGGGCGTTTTCAGCATGAAAAACGCCCAGGGCAGTGGAAACGCCCGGTTTGGGCCCATTTTGCCCAGTTGGGCGTTTTTCTCGAAAACTGTCGAATTTTAGGTTTCAAATTGGTTTCTAGAGTGGTTTTGGGAGGTATTCAGACATATTCAAATACGAGAAAAGGGAGAGGAAAAGAGAGAAGGAAGAAGAAAAGGAAGAAATTTAGGCCAACATTCCGACGATCAGTCTCCAAATCCTAATTCCACTCAACGAGGGCATGTTTCTTATGGTTTTTGTTGCAAATTCCACCATGTGTTTAGGCTAAACTCTCTATGTTGCTCCAAGTTGTAATCTAGGCTTTGTGGATGTTTCTACACCATTGAACTCATGTGTTTGTTACCAACAATGTGCTCAATGTTTATACACTATGTTTTTGGCTAGTAATGTAGTGTTGTTCTTTCCTTTGCTATTGTCTCTTTAACATAGTTTAGGAATGTTTGATTGTTGGTATGCTATTGAATTAGAATTGTTCAGAGGATAATTTGATAGTGGATTAAGTAGGTGTTTTATAGTAGATGTTTATTTCTCCAGCGCTTCCGCAGGAGTTTATAAACATTGAAGATTGGTTCATAGGTTATGTGTTCAGCTAATTGTGAACTACTCATTGTGTACATGTTCAGTGTATGTGATTAGGTTGATGTTTTAATCCCTTCATATGTTTCGTTGTTAAAGGTGTAGAACAATACAAGCCTAGTGAGCAATTTGGAGTGGCATATTTTCTCATTTGTATAGTCTTTCTTTTGTTAACTTGTTGCTTTATTTTGTCATTAACTTTCACAAATCAAAAATCAAATCTTTGTATGTTTTTATATGCTCTTAAGTGTAAACAATCTTTGCCTCCCTGTGGATCGACACTTGAAATACTACTACGACACTGTAATCTTGCAGTATTGTAGTATAATTAGAGTTAATTAATTAAACTTGATAATTTGTGTGAACTGGTTTAGATACTCTAAAATACGCATCAAGTTTTTGGCGACGTTGCCGGGGAGACAATAGGTTGTTTAATACATAGTAGTTTTATTTTGTTTGATCTTTCTTTTTATTTTGTTTAGGTACATACTTCGTGTTGTTGGGGGTGATAGTCATCTACCATGTCCGGACTTGAAGACGAAGTAGTGTATATTTTAGGTGATATTTTTCTAACCCTTAGTTTAGTAATTAGGTATTTTTAGTTTACACTCAAGCACACACTTTTTATAGGTCTTACCCCGATGTTGTCGAGAGGTCTCGCTTTCGATAGTAGTGTAACATACTTTGTGTTTGTGCTTGGTTTCTTTTCTGTTGTGCAGGTTTGTGTAATCTTAAAAAAAAAGAAAAAAAGAATAGTGAATGCACACTAGATCAAAGGGTACATCGCCGTTTAATCAGCTTACATATCATAGAAGAGTACCAAGAGGTCTTGAAGTAGAGAACTATCCGGGTTATCAAAGTCCAATCAGAGAGAACCCCATTTTTAGTTCATGTTCAGAAATTTTGAGTGAGACAGAATCAGAAGCAGAATCGATGGCTGGGAATGAGTACAATGATGCCCCACCACCTGTGGGAGGTTTGGAGATATCCTCAGATCGGGAGTTGACCACCCGGGGGAGTTTGCCTATGCGAATGACAATGTCAACATCCCACCTCACTATATTAGTTTGGTGAATGGAGGAAATCTTTTCCATGGCCGTGATGATGAAGATCCGATGAGCCATTTGAATGCCTTCTATGAATTGACTAATTCTGATTAAGAGGGCCTTATTTCCTTTCTCATTGAGAGAGAAAGCAAGAGAATGGTACGACTCACTACTGGCTACAACATAGCAACATTTGAGGAGTTGAAGTCGAAATTCCTTTTGGAATATAACTCTCCAATGAAAATCGAGAAGTTGAGAGAGTAGATCACTTCGTTCTGGCAAAAGTATGATGAGTCATTTGCCGAAGCTTGGAAGAGATTTACAGACTTGCTAAGGAAATGCCCAAGTCATGGTCTAGCTACGGGGCATGATCTTTTGAAATTCTACAAAGGACTCAATCATGAAGGAACAGGGCTGGTGACCGCAGGGTCAAGTGAGAACTTGGACGATTTGACCCATGATGAAGTGAGAGCGCTATTCCAAAGATTAGCGAACAATCAGAGGAATTGGAAATCCAAGGAAGGTGGCCGCGGGAGATACATTTGGTGCTACTAAAGAAGCAGAAAGATTGACAGCAATAGAGGCTCAGATGGCTGACTTTAGTACCCAAATTTCTTCAATGACGAATGCTATCAAATCCTTGCAATTGACTCCACAACCACAAGTTGCACCTGTGATGAAGTGTGGAGTGTGCCAAGTAGGACATTATACAGATCAATGTCCAAGTTTGCAAGGAGCTCATGTGGAAGATGTGAATTATATTGGGGATAATCGTCAAGGCTACAATCAAGGACCTCAATACAATCAGCAGAATTGGAGGCCTCAGAAAGGAAATTGGAATCAAGCCGGTTCTAGCAACATTGTAGGAAATCAATGGAGGAGCAATACCCAACCTCCGGGGTTTGAGAAGAAGCCATCCAGTGATGATCAAGTTGCGCAGATCTATTCCTTTATGACAAAGAATCAAAAGGAGAATGATCAGTTTAAGGAAAAAGTGAATGAGAAGTTTGGCCACATTGATGCTACAATGAAGAACTTAGAGAGAATGATAGGCCAAATTGCATCAGCTGCGCAAAAAAGGACTCAAGGATCTATCCCGAGCACCACAGTCACAAATCCAAATGTTAATGGGCAATGTAAAGCGGTTACTCTTAGAAGTGGAAAGAATTTAGATTATATGCCAATAATGGACGGCTAAGGGTCTTCCGGCATCTCACACGCAGGGGCGGATGAGGTGTTAGGCTTGCACTCCTCGCACGCAGGGGCGGACGAGGTGTGTAAGAGAAGTCTCGAGTTAGTGCCGAAGGCACAACATGGTCAAGAAGGGGCTGCATCCGGCGGCAAGATAATTGGTATGGAATCTGAATCTTATGGAAGATTGTCAGCTGAAGAAAAAGGTAAGAAGATAGAAGAGGCAGACATGAATTCAGAAAAGAAGGTTACTTTAAGCCCAGCACAAGATCCCAAGAGCATGTTCAATTTTCCCGATCACATTCCACCTCCACCGTATCCACCAAAGAGGAGGAAGAGAGTTCCCAAAGAGAAGAGCCTCGAATAGATGATGAATGTGATTAGGAAAGTAAGGCCATCCACAACGCTGTCTCTATACCGTCTCTTAAACCGTCTCTTAACTACTATTTGAGCACTATTTGAGGGCCCCACTGTCCTTTTTTCCTCCATCTCTTAACTAAGAGACGGAGGCTGCAACGCTCCGTCTCTTAACCGTCTCTATACCGTCTCTTAATTACTATTCATTCAATTTAATTTATAATTTTTTTTAAAACCCAATTCAATTTAAACAAACACACTTTATTAAAATTAAAACAAAATTAAAAAACACACAAAATAAAAAAACACACAAAATAAAAAAAAACACAAAATAAAAAAACACACAAAATAAAAAAACACACAAAATAAAAAAAAAATTAATCGGAAGGGCTAATCATCCTCCGGAGGCGGTCGAGGTTGAGGGGGAGTCGGAAGGCCAAGTTGTGCTGCCATATGCACAATTCCGTTCCACCAGGCCGCGTATTGGGAGTGCGAGAAGCGGGAAGTGTCCGCCATTGTGGCGGTCATGTACGCCACCATAAGTGTGTCCGAGCCTCCTCGCGAGCCCGATCCTGAGGCCGGCTGGCTTGATTCGCCTCGGCCCTTCCTTGCTCTAGCCGCTTTCGCCGCCTTCGTCCCTTGCGGCCGACGGCGCGTACTCGCGGATCCTCCTGCATCGCCGACCGTACCCGCAAACTCCTGGGATTCAGCATCATGTTGGCTGATGCCTTCAGCAGTGTCACCACCAGACGCACCAGCACTAGACGAGTATTGGCCACTCGCCGTATGCTTCGTGCGCTTCGAGTTTGAGCCCGAGCTGGAGCGGAAACCGCCGGCCCATCGTTCCTCGTCCTTGACGGCGCGCCAAACATCAACAAATCTGAATTGATGTCCCTCGTCCTGGTAGTAGGCGCGCAAAGCGGACGTCAAAATGTCGGTGGCCGTGGCGCCGCTTTGGTAGCGCGCCTCTTCCGCCGAGTAGATGCCGCAGAATTTTTTGACCTGTCGGTCGACTCGGTCAAAGTGACAGCGGATCATTTTAACTGTGCGCTTGCGGGAGCGGTTCGGCTTTATTTGGTGGTAGACCTCGACAACCTTTTCCCAGAAACACTTCCGGGTTTGTTGATTCCCGACGATGGGATCGTACGAGACCGTGATCCAGGCGTTGTACACCGCCATCGTTTCGAGGTTGTTGTACGGATGTCGGCCAAGATCCTCTTCCTCTTCTTCCTCCTCGTCCTCGCCCGTCTGGGGTTGTACACTGCCTCGGCCACCTCCACCGCCTCGGCCACCTCCACCGCCTCGGCCTACTCCCGGCGTGGGATCAACTGGAAAATCCTCCCGGATCTGGGATAATCCCTGCGAAAACCGCGGGACGTTGGGACGAACATATGCATCAAGGTCAAAATTGGGTGGTTGGTACCCCCCCGGCGTCGCCGAACCCTGGGTCCCCCGGCGTTGACGAACCTCCACCGCCCAATGTGTTGATCATGTTCTCCCAATCGCCGAATGAGTTGAGATCCCACCCGCCGGAGCCGGAGCCGCCATAGTTGCCCTCGCCGTCGCCGGACATCTTGAGTTGGGTTATGAAAATTTCAGCGAAAATTTGAGAGAAAATTTAGATGATATGAAGAATAGATGTGTAGTTGTGTGTAAATGAGGATGGGTTTAGGAGTATTTATAGAGTAAAAAATTTAATAAAAAACAAAAAAAATATAAAAAAAAACAAAAAAAACGGTAATAATACCGTTACAAAATTTTTTTTTTTTATTTAAATTCGATTTTTTTAAAAAAAAAATATTTATTGCGTCAGCACGTGACGACGCCCACTCGCGGGCCGGCGAGTGGGCGTCACGCACGACGCCGGGCTGCGCCACGTCGCCGAGGCGCGTGGCGAGCCAGCTCGGCGAGACGAGTCGCGCGACGAGACGCGCGACGAGACGGGACGAGATGGAGGCTGCAACGCGTCTCGCCGGGGTCTCGTCTCGCTGAGACGAGACGCGAGACGCCGGCGAGTCCCGTTGTGGATGGTCTAAATGTGGATATCTCTTTGGTTGATCTCTTTACCAACTTCCCTAAATTCTCCAAATTTTTCAAAGATATGATGGCAAACAAGGAGAAGCTTCAAGATGAGGGAATTGTCCCGTTGAGTATGAATTGCTCACAGCTGATCTCGGGAATGATGCCAAGAAAGAAGAGTGATCCGGGGGATGTGTGATTCCTTGTGAGATTGGGGATACCATCTTCACAAAATGCCTTTTAGATCAAGGATCGGGAATTTCTCTCATGACATTAAAAACTGCTCGTGCCATAGGATTGGAGAAGAGGATTGAGCCTATAGATATTGCTCTTCAATTGACTGATCACTCAATTGTAAAGCCAACTGGGATTGTAGAGGATGTGCTAGTGAAAGTGGACAAGTTCATCATTCCCGTCGACTTCATTGTCTTAGACATGCCGGAAGATAAGGAAGTGCCTATTCTCTTTGGGCGGCCTTTTCTAGCCACTGGAGATGTGCTTCATGGCACAAAAGATAACTCTGCCACTTTTAGAATCAATGGTGAACAAGTGACTATAAATGTGGATAAAGTGATGATGCACCCAAGTGATGCTAAGGCATGCTTTAGAGTTGATGTTCTTGATCGATGCATCTTCGAGAAGAGTTGTTGTTTGATGCAAAAGGAAGATAGTGTGTTTGATGAAGGGAGTTTGGAACAAGATTTTTGTTTCCCAATACAAGTTGACTTCAAAGAAGGCGAAGAGCCGCCTATTGGAGTTTGGATAGGAAAGTTTCAAAGAAGAATGTCGAGGCAACGACTATAAACAAAGGCGCTGATTGGGAGGCAACCCAAGTTTTTATTTATTTTCTTTTATTTTTATTTTCATATGTTGGAGGTTTTGTTTGCTCAGTTCTTTCCTCTAGCATTTATTTTGAATTGAGTGTTTCTTTATGTTTTGTTTTGTGTTGTTTTGTTTTGTTTTGTAGGAGCACATTGGAGCCTATGAGAGAGCACACCTACAATTGAAGATACACCCACCCTCCCACCCATATGCTACGGATTTCATGCCAAGTTTAGGGGAGTCTTCTATCCCTTTACTTTCTATGCTCTTCTTTGTTTGCATTGAGGACAATGAAGCATTCAAGTTTGGGGGGGTTGTTTCAGTTTGAATGATTTTTATGCATGATGCATGTTTCTTGGGTGTATTGTATGCTAAGGGTGTTTTGAAATCAATGTAATTGACGGGTGCATGCTTTGTCTTCGGCTTTTTGGTTGGGAAATCTTGCTTGATTTTACTTGATCTTTGAAGCTTAGGATGAATGGAATTTGTGCATTGATTTATTTGAAAGAGCATTTTGTGACTACAACCGATTTCTTGAGTTGAGGAGAGTATGAAAGTCATATGTCTTGTGGAAATTATCTTGGATCGTTTTGCTTTATTGAGTTGCGTGTTTGCATTCATTTGTGTTAATGATAAGGGATGATAAGGCACTAGGATGAACTCCATAGCCAAATATTCACATGCCTAGTCCAACAAATGATCCCCTAGAAGCCACTTTGAGCTTATTCCCTATTTTTTTGTACAAATACTTAGCCAATCACTTAGCTACTTAAATAAGCCTCATTTTAGCCCCTTCAATAAACCTTACTACTATTTGGGTGCTAAATACGAGTTTGAGCTTTGTTGTTTGTGTTGTAAGTGTTGGGTGGTGTTCTATCAAAGTTTAGAGATTTTTCAGATTCGATGTAATGTATAAGTGTGGAGAATGAAGTTCTTTGTAAGGAAAAAGACTGCCCTCAAATTTTAAAAGTCGAGGCCTTTGAAAAAAAAAGAAAAAAAAGTGAAATAAAGTAGAACTTCTATTGTTTCATAATGATGTAATCTTGTCTAGAAAATATCTCAAGTTTGGGGAAGTGGAAGTATGGGTTATAAAATGTATTTTGTTTGGTTCTTTGGAAGGAAGTTGTAATAGTGAAAAATTTGGCACTCAAATATGTAGTTTTTGAGCTACTATCCATATTTATCCTACATCATCCCTAGCCCCATTACAACCTTTGAATAAAGACCTTGGACTTTATTATTGAGCATTATGGGTGTTTTGTAAATGACTTGGTAGAGTTAAAGAAGTTTGATTTGAAATCCACGGGTCTATGTAATAAGTATTGCTTGACGAGTCAATGATGACGGTTTGAGTTGTAGGATCTTATGTTTGAATTTACTTTGAAGTGCACTTTGACTTGAAGTTCTAGGTGGATTAGTGATTGTTCTTGAGAGTGGGAAATCTTGATTGGAAATGTTGGGGGTTTAGATTTTGTCATTCACGTCCTCACTTGATTATTTGTGATGAAAACTTTTGTGAGTTGAACTTTGAAATATTTTGCTTTGAGTGGTCTTGCTCGAGGGCGAGCAAGTAAATAAGTTTGGGGGTATTTGATGTAAATCAAATGATGCTAATTATACTCCAAGTTTTCTCCTTTTTTGTATATTTAAATCGTCTATCAATTGATCATTAAGGTTTGATTATTATATATTAGCTGATAGATGTACATATGGAGTGTCTACAATGAGCCAAAGCGGTGGGGCCTGATTCAAAGTGTTCTTTCCCTATAAAGATCATGTCCAAAATATTTTATCTTACCACCGTTATCTTCGTCTTTGAAATAGCTTCACGTGGGTACCTTGTACGCCTCAATCCGAGCTCGGATGAAGAAGTTATGACCATTTGATGAAGACTGCGTGGAGCAGTGCAAAAACGCCCGGGATGGCATAAAAAACGTCCGGGTCGGGCGTTTTCAGCATGAAAAACGCCCGGGGACAGTGGAAACGCCCGGGTTGGCATAAAAATGCCCGGTTTGGGCCCATTTTGCCCAGTTGGGCGTTTTTCTCAAAAACTGCCGAATTTTAAGTTTCAAATTAGTTTCTAGAGCGGTTTTGGGAGGTATTCAGACATATTCAGACACGAGAAAATGGAGAGGAAAAGAGAGAAAGAGAGAAGGAAGAAGAAAATGAAGAAATTTCGGCCAACATTCCGACGATCCGTCTCCAAATCCTAATTCCACTCAACGAGAGCATGTTTCTTATGGTGTTTGTTGCAAATTCCACCATGTGTTTAGGCTAAACTCTCTATGTTGCTCCAAGTTGTAATCTAGGCTTTGAGGATGTTTCTACACCATTGAACTCATGTGTTTGTTACCAACAATGTGCTCAATGTTTATACACTATGTTTTTGGCTAGTAATGTAGTGTTGTTCTTTCCTTTGCTATTGTCTCTTTAACATAGTTTAGGAATGTTTGATTGTTGGTATGCTATTGAATTAGAATTGTTCAGAGGATAATTTGATAGTGGATTAAGTAGGTGCTTTATAGTAGATGTTTATTTCTCCAGCGCTTCCGCAGGAGTTTATAAACCTTGAAGATTGGTCCATAGGTTATGTGTTCAGCCATTTGTGAACTACTCATTGTGTACATGTTCAGTGTATGTGATTAGGTTGATGTTTTAATCCCTTCATATGTTTCGTTGTTAAAGGTGTAGAACAATACAAGCCTAGGGAACAATTTGGAGTGGCATATTTTCTCATTTGAATAGTCTTTCTTTAGTTAACTTGTTGCTTTATTTTGTCATTAACTTTCAGAAATCAAAAATCAAATCTTTGTATGTTTTTATATGCTCTTAAGTGTAAACAATCTTTGCATCCCTGTAGATCAACACTTGAAATACTACTACGACAATGTAATCTTGCAGTATTGTAGTATAATTAGAGTTAATTAATTAAACTTGATAATTTGTGTGAACTGGTTTAGATACTCTAAAATACGCATCAGTAAAGCCAAGGACAGCAATGAATCATTAATGGGCCCTGCAGGCAATCCCTATAATACTCGTATAAATGTTTTTGTTAATAATTAATTATAGTTCTAAAAAAGAGGGAACTAATCTCCTTTCTTGCAGATTTTAAGAAGCTCAGTAGACAAGCCAATCTCAATAACATCTCCCAACCAAACTTGAAGAATGTTGCAAACCAAATGCAGCAACAGTATGAAATAGTAATCACACAATAACTTCATACATGCTTTGAATGATCATTTTTATTTCCTAGCAGTAGCTAATCTGCATCTTAATAACAATTTATACATTTTGAGACACAGATCAGTCTTCAGCAGAGCACGAGTTCACTTTATTCTTTTCCTTTCTTGCTAAAGACAGGAATATTTTGCCAATCTTGTTAGCACATTTCCATGTAGACAGCTCCACTATTAGAGATCGGCAACAACAACGACAACGTCCAAGTTCGAGTCATTTCATGGTGAACATAATGCCGTCATTTATATGCCAGAGTACAGACCGAATAGCTCTAGTTCCTGGGATCAGGAAATAACCAACATATTCTATTACAACAGTTACATGAACTATATATAGAGTCAAAAAACCACAGAAACTGAATGCAGCAGGCCTGCTTAATGAGTTGGAAACAAAGAACAAGTGTTAGCAAAAAAAATATTTTCAGCAACATGAGTGAGTGCAACATAATCTTAAAGGAATTTCATGAGAACTATGACGAGCGAGGACTAGTAGATCCTTAGGCCAAAAATGATCATCGTCGCAAGGGATCTCATTCACGATATTAACATGTAACTTAATTCAATCAATAACGAAGCATGGTGGAAGAAGCAAATGCTCGAGTGGAGTGAAAAGGCATAAGACAAGACTGACTGAAGGATAGGTATATGCAGTTTAATGGAATTGTGAGATTGCACACAAAACAATTAAGAACTTTTGCAGCTAAGAACATTAGGGGTGAATTTACTAAGATAAACTACCGCTGACGCTAAATGTCATATGTTTAAATCTCACTCACCTGGTTTTCCAAGTAATGTTTATCAATCCTACGTAATTCGCAGGCTATTGCACGCGAATGTGAGTTTTTCACGAGCACAGCTACAGGTTTATGAACTAAAATAACATGCAAATCTTGCAAGTTTCAATCAGGTCCACCGCGATCAAGCATGTCGACTAACGTCATCCTTCTGGGGAACCTTGGTGGCAACCTCAAAACCATGGGATCCTCCATTGCAATAGGAAGATGTGTGGCGCAAATGACAATCCCCCCTTTCTTCCTATGTTCGTGGATGATATACTCGAGCAACTTCACGCCCAATGTTGTCAAATAGCGGCTATAGCGGTGATATGGCGCTATAGCATATCATTTTTTAATGAAAACGCCATCGCCACAACGATACATGGCATTTTTCTGTGGCGGCTGCCACGGTCGTGGCGCTATGGCGCCACCATATCCCGCTATAGCGGTTTTTTAGGCCAATTTTGACTTTATTGGTGTTAATTTTAACTTTTTAATGGGGCTTTTTAATTTTTAATTTAATTTTGCATAGGCCCAAAACTAAATCAGCCCACCCCAACAATTCTAACCCATTTAATATTTAATTAAAATGAAAAACTAAACCCTAATTCAATTCCTTCCACAAACCACCGTTTCTTCAATCTCTACTCCTTTCACAATCTGCCGCCCAGCCACTCGCCGCCGCCACCGTCGCGCCGCCGCTGCCTCCAGCAGCCCAGCACCATACAACCCCTCCTATTCACAGTCTGCACCCTACAGCCCCTCCTATTCACAATCATCCCCACTCAGTGACTCAGTCACCGCCCAGCCACTTGACGCCGCCACCCCCGCGCCGCCGCCTACAGCAGCCCTGCACCTTCCAACAACAGTCCAGCGACCAGCAGTCAGCTTTCCGGCAAGGATGAAGCAATGGAGGATGAAGATGAAATGGATGCCGATGATAGTGATGATGATGAGCTAGAAGACTATGTTGAGCTTGATGATTGATGTCTATTGAGCTTATCATGGTTTTATGTTTTGTTGAACACTTGAACTAAAGACTTTAATTGCTAGACTTTTATATAATTGTTTTCTATTTTATGCTTTATTACATATTTTTAGAGTTTTTAATGTTATATTTTTATTATTTTCTAATTTTTTGAATTATATATGAATATATAAATATTATTTTATATATTTATTTAATGACCGCTATATCCCGCCATACCGATACGCTATATCCCTGTGGCATTTTTCGGGCGAACCGCCATGGACCGCCATACTGCTTTGACAACATTGTTCACGCCTTCACCATCCAGCGCAACTGAAGGTTCATCAAGCAACCATATTGGCATGTCCATAGCTAGTAACCTCGCAAGTTGCAGCCGGTCCCGCGTCTGGCTCGGTCTCGTCCCGCCGAGACGAGACAGCGACGGGACGCCGTTGCAACACATAACTCGTCCCTTCGGGACGAGACGGCTCGTCGCGCTTCGCGCGCGGAAGGGGCACGGGACGGGCTGTCTCGCCACGCGCCAGCACCACGTGGCGCGCGCTGGCGCTAGGCATGACGCCCACTCGCCGGCCCGCGAGTGGGCGTCGTATTTATGACGTCATAATTTTTTTTTAAAATCCGATTTTTTTAAAAAAAATTAAATTAAAAAAAAACAGTCATATGACCGTTTGAGAAAGAAACGGTAATTTTTTTTTTAATTTTTTTATTTTCCTATTATTATTCTATAAATACTCCCTTCCTCTTCCATTCTCCATTCTACTCACAAACACTACACTCATCTACTATTCTCTCAAATATCTTCTATTTCTTTCCTCTCCAATCACTTAAATCATTCACACAAATTTTTCATCTTCCAAATTTAATCCATTCATGTATCCATTTGAACAAATGCGTCGAATAATGGAAGAATCGCTAGAAGAATATCGACGTAGGGAGGAGGAAGCCGCCGCGCTCGTACGTGGTTTATGGATAATATGGTCGACATCATGTATACGTGCATAATCTTGCACAACATGATTGTCGCCGACGAAGGACCTGAGGCGGGAAATTGGTTCGACCCTGAAACCCCGGGAAGCTCAACCGCAAGTAGTCCGCCTCGAAGTGGAGTGCATCCGTCTTTGCAAGAGCGGTTGTCTATTCGGGCAAGGACACGTGATTCTACCGCCCATGCCCAACTCCAGGAGGATCTAATGGAGCACATTTGGGCAAAATTTGGCAACCGTTAGATGATCGTCACTAGAGAACTCCTTCTTCTGCTTCTTTGCCTCCGTTTTTTTGTGATTTGAATTTATGGTTGCAATTTGTAATTTTTAGTTTTTAAATTATGTCTTTTTTATTTTTTTATTTTTTTAGGATTTTAAATTATAATTTTAGTTTATTTAATGAAGTGTGTTTTTATTAATTGAATTTGTTGGAAATAAAAATAAAAAATGAAATTGAATGAATAGTTAAGGGATGAGATGGTTAAGAGATGGAGGGTTGCAGATGCTGTCTCTTAGTTAATAGATGAGCTGAAAAGTATAGTGGGGCCCATGAATAGTTAAGGGATGAAACGGTTAAGGGACGGATAATCCATTTGTTTTGAGCTAATCTTTCATTTCAGTAATTATACTTAACATGCATTCTTTATTCTACACGAGAAGGTCAAATCGGCAACTTGAAGAACAATTATTATGTTACATTTTTCATCACGATTATACAAGTCATGTCATGAACTTAATATTTCCATTCACACATTGAAGCACATCACAGAAACAAACACAAAAAATATACACAAACATTGTGTCCAATGGGATCTCACTTAGTTCTCACTTTTCATTGTCGTCTCCGATAAATAATCCCTCATCACTTTTGTATTACGATCTTCCACCATCTGCACCCACACACAATCAGATTTGCTATTTTTACGCTAAAAAATATTAGCTAATTAAGCATTTTTTGTTAACCTTTTGTGACAATCGTTGTAAATTGTCCCATTCGAAATCAGTTTTGCAATACGCAGATCGAACCTTTACAAACACAGGCGCAATCATAATTAGTTGACAAAATCACAGAAAACTATAATCTCAATTAAGTTTGAGATTTGTGAGTGACCTCTAATATGCGCAAAGCTGCAAAGTAGAAAAGAACAGAAATTAGATTGAGTGGTTAATTAAGCATAGATAATTGCATTTGTACCTAGAGCTTTGTGATTTGATGATTCCCGCATCAAATCAGCGCAAAACTTGTCCCCGTCGTCGACCGAGTGATTTTCCATGAATTTCATCATATCTGCATACGCCTCTTCGTTATAGCTCTGTGATTTAATAATGTCAATATAAATCTCGCCCAAATCCTACTACTAATTATATATAGATAGAGAGATCGAGAAAACCTCAAGCTGCCCAATCACAATTCTAACGGCGACGTAGGTGAAGAAGTCGTGAAGGTGTTTTGCTGCTTTGGCTTCCGGCGAGGCTTCCCCAAACCCTAGGGCGTTAACGGAGGAATTTGAAATACGAAATTGAAACACAATTTCATCGGAGATTGATGAATATTCACCGACCTGGGACGTACATCTTATGACATTGGAGAGTTGTGGAGGCGGAGCGAGTAGTTGGGGTCCACCATGGCCGAAGGGAAAGAGGCCTGTTTGCGCCGCCGGTTTTGGGCTAGATTCGATTTTGGGCATGCCATCTTTCCGGTTTTGGGCATGCCATCTTTCCGGTTTTGGGATTGTGTGGGATGCCATCTTTCCGGTTTTGGGCTAGATTCGATTTTCGATCTAATTTTATTTAATTTTTTTATATATTTGAATTTGTATTATTATTGTGATGCAAGTGAGGGGAATGGGGATGCAACTCTATCGTACACTTAGCAATTAGCAATAGATCATGAAATAAAATATCTGTCCGAAATATCTTCGGCTGGTCGAGTGACCCACTGCATTATCTTTTCTGTGTAAGGAATGTAATCAATTTATCTTTCTTAGAATCAGATATTTTGCTTGCAAAGTCGCCAATTAGGAATTTCTCATTGATCCACTCGTGAAATATAGGAGCAATTTGTTTCATATGCATGTCATGTCGTATTCGTTTTTCCTGCTAAAGGGATGACCGTAGTGGCCTAGTGTGTGCATAACAATTTATTAAAATTTTCTAAAGGAATTATCCAGACTTCCATTATGGAGTACATCTATACATTTTTTGGATTCGAAATGACTTTATTAAAATAATACTCCTACTATAAGAACCATGGGTGATTTTTTGATAAATAGAGAGTATTTTGTAAAATTAAACTGTAAGGATATAATGTTTTTATACAAAAATAACTATCAAAAGAATGAAAGCATAACTAGTACTCTAGTACTATTATGAGTAGCATGATTCACTTTTAGACTAATGAAAGAACACGGCAGGAGCTGTGGTGACCTTGAGGTCACGGGTTCAAACTCCGCCACCCGCTGGGAGACTTTCGGCCTTAATCCGCAAGTCCGGTTGAGCAAGATTAGTCGGATTCCGCCAAAAGGCGGATTCGGTACACTTGTGGTTAAACCAAAAAAAAAGAACACGGCAGGATTACTGTTGAAACGTGGTGGGACTGTATTAAAATTGATATTGCCACAGCCCTTCACGGGCAAGGACTTTAAAATACAAATCAAACTTAATCGTGTTTATTTAATTGATTATTGTTATTCCATAATTTTCCCCTTACTATATTTTCGGCAGTATCTAATCATATATAATATAAGAAAATAAATTATAGGTTTGATTTCTTGAAAATTCCTATATTCAAACTTTCTAAATTTTCCCCTTGTTTCAAAATATTTTGTTTTCTTCAAATTCTCTAATTATATTTTTTGTATATAATTGTTTTATTTTATTAAGTTTCGTGTCTATTTTTGTGCCATCATAAAAGTAGTGGTACTAATATTTTCACAAGAATAACAACTAAGAGTATATTCAACAAAATTGTGAAAGCAAAAGTTAAATCAAATAAAATTAATTTCACATGCGAAAAATAGGCCAAAATAAAATACTTTGACCTATATGAAATTATTTATAGAGTAGTAATTAATTTCATAATTATCTTTCACAACGTGTAAATCACAAGAATCTCTCATCTCAACCAAACGGTTACTGCTTGTATGAATTTATTGAGGCCAACAACTCAATGATCTTTGATATTGAAAAGGAAATGCATGCGAGTGGTTTGCCACCACAATCACCAGCTTTCATCCTATTGCCACATTCATCATAATTCACAATTATGCCACATAAACAGATAAACTAATTCACTTTGGCTGTATTTGTTGTCACTTGTCCGTCCCACTAGCATAATATTTTGCAATAAAGTTTCAATAATAATTCCAAAAAAACAAGAAAATAAAAGTTCTCATTGTGGGGGCCGATATATGTGTCGGGTTCTGCTATTATATATCCTATTATTACGTTTTAAGACTAATTAATTATTATATAGGTCAGTTATTGACGCCCCTACATACGACACTTCAAATTAAAGTATAAATGTATGTTTGTAATAATAAATTATAATATTAGAAAATTTTATATATATGTTGGATTTGGTAGGTTGTACTAGTATGCATTTTGTGTAATAAGTATTAGGGGTAATTAATAATTTCGTAGATTATTTTCTGACTTGTCATGTCATGATTCAAATGTTAATTGTGGGTGTTAAGCAACGAAGGAATATAAATTTAAGAATAGAGTAAGGGAAAAGAAATCTATCTCTCTTGATTTAAGATGCAAAGCGCAAACACTAGAATATTCACTGAAATTAAGATGCCTTTCAGGAGAAGATTGCACATAACACTTTTTAAGGGATAATAATGGCTTCTCCAAAATCTGTCCATCAACTAAGAAAAACAAAAATATTGGTCAAGTTGTAATTTATTTTCCGACATATGCATTTATAAGTTTTAGTGAGCTTTCATTGCCGATTCAAAATTGGAATTCAAATGTATATTAACTAGCTTTAAAGAATGGGTAAAATTAGATGAGTCCAAAAGCTCCGGTTGAATTTACGTTTGTCTGAAACGGGGTCTTCATGCCTGCTGCCAGCTAAGTTGACTTTGTTTTTCTACTAATCCAGAATTTGGAACAAACAATTCTGTTTATTCATTGTTTAAATTTAATTAGTCAGGCGAAATAGATTCTTTTAACTGATCGTTTCAATTCGATCAGAGCACCAGAAAACAAACTTATATGCTGACATATTATGTTAGTATTAGTATATTAAATAGAAGTACTAGCTATCAGAAGTTTTATGAGCTATCCAAATGGGAAAATTAAGAATACATACAAATTAAATTACTAAATAAGATTTACATTCATTAATTGATAAGTAATACGCACGTTGCATGCATGATGCATCTTTTTGAACGGGGGACGAGTACAGAGTATGCTTTGAGGAAATTATTTATAATTACCTATGCTCTACACTTAATAACAACATGATCCACATATACCATAATTTATTATAGATCAGTCCAATATTAATAGTTTTGGTAATAGAATATACAAATTTTAGTATAAAAATTGATAAAGTAGGAGAGGTTATTTGGGTAATAGAATACATAAATTCCAATATAAAAATTTGATAAAGAAGGAGGGAGAAAAAAAATTGTTAAAATATTATTAGTAGAGAATGAAATTCACTTGATGAGAAATTAAAACTTCACCAAAAATATTAAGGTAATTTGACTAAAAGATGCATTTTATATTATGGCATTCATCTCATAAGTTCAGTGTGGGGGCCGCCAAGACGACGGAATTGCCTTTTTTGCTGCAATGATCCAGAGAAGTTCCATAGAAAATGGTGTGATTAAGGGAATTGAAATAGCACATTCAATATGTGCTGATGTAGATTGAATAAATAATAGCTATAGTTCTCTAAGCCGTAAGTGTGAACTCTCTATCGTGGATATATCGAAAATCTTCATTCCCGAAGATCTCATAAGATGATCTCTGAAAATTTATAAGTATATCACGAAATTAAATCTAATCTAGAATGCAATTAAACGAACAACAAATCAGATCAAAGGAGATCCTAAAAGTAACACTTTTTTTTCCAATTTGGGACGTTCCATCATAAAAGAGGCATTTTCCTATTTAGCAAAAAGTAGTAACATTTTTTCCCTCCCTTTTTCTCTCTTTCGTACTTTATTATCTATTCACTTAATATATTTAATATCTATTTTTTAATTTCCATGTCGAAAAGAAGTACTAACTCTGCTACTATGGAACAGAGAGAGTAGTAATTTCTTAATAAATTTTGTTATCATAAAATTGTGAAAAAAATAAGATTTTACAAATACAAGCAACATAAAATATATTTTTATATATACAACCTAACACTCTTGTCATTACCATAGAATGAAATAAAAAAATGAAAACTGGATAAAACAACAAATGAAATTACATCGAATTATCTTATGGTAAAAGGTGAATGTAACCACAAGACGAAATACACTCCACTTAATAATGCTCACTGATTGATGTATCATCCCCAAGATAAGAATGACATTCTTCATAATAAGTAGAATCATCCAAATACATTAAACATCGACAAGCTTGATTGAGTTTAGAGAACCAACATTATTATATATTATGTCTCTATCACATAACTTTATCACATCATTTCTCAATTACCAAAATTTATTTTTGAGAAAAATGTTGCATAAATCCATGATGTACGATAATATCTACTGATATATTAATTCACATAGAATAAAATACGGAGTATATATAAAAACCAATTAGTCAAAATCATATAAATTGGAAACACAACTTTTCAACACACAGATAAGACTCACTTCATGTATGGAAGCTATAATTCAAAATTAATTGTATTAGTGAAAAACTTGTACTAGTACTTCATTTGTTTGCCCATAGAAGCATGCGTAGTGTGTGGTGTAATCACGTTTTGGAGTAGGCAAAAAGTTGCATAATGGCATGAGTATATAGGTAGGTAGATAAACCCCCTTGGACCAAAAAATTGACATTAAATGTGCTAGTCTTTTTACATAAACTTTAGCATCTAGACAAAGTATTTTTCCACTTCGAGGGACGAATATCTGAGATGCCAAACCCAATTTGATAGAATTTCAACCCAAGACTTCTTATCTGTCACAAATGATTGAAATAATAAAAATTATTATCATTCCTTGTAAACAAGGACAAGCTCATGTGAATAAATTCCCATGTGAATTCCACACAAAGATAATCATATTCCAATTTGATAGTATCCATAACTATATTTTCTGACATCCTCTATGCGTGCATTAAACATGATTGGAGCATTTGCAAATATTTTAAGTAAAACCTCAAAAACAATTTAAATAGTAATACTAAGTATAAACTTCAAAAAAATACCTATAGCTTTACTTCGTGTTGAATATACACAAGGCCTTATCCGCTGGCAAAGAAAATAGCCGTTGCTGAACAGCACTAAGAGCATCCGCAGCGGTGCGTAAACGCACCGTCCGTCCGTCCGTGCCGCTGGCAAGGACGAGCACCGCGCCGCTGCAGCTCGTCCGTCCGTGCCAGCGGCACGGCGCTGCTCTTAGCTAAGAGCACGTCCGTGCCGCTGAGCAGCACACGTGGCGGAAGCTGGTTGGCCAACGGTATATCCGTTGGCTTTATTATTTTTTTAAAAAAAATTCGAAAAATAATTAAAAAAATAATTTTAAATAAAAAAAAATATTTTCCCACTTCCCAAAAAAAATATATCCGTTTTCTACCC
This sequence comes from Salvia splendens, assembly GCF_004379255.2. Taxonomy (NCBI): domain Eukaryota; kingdom Viridiplantae; phylum Streptophyta; class Magnoliopsida; order Lamiales; family Lamiaceae; genus Salvia; species Salvia splendens. Next base: position 32,694,223 of record NC_056038.1, read on the forward strand.
ACTTTTAATTTATTTTTCATTTCCCCCCCCCCAAAATTCACATTTTTCATCTATAAATACCCCCACTACAAAAAAAAAATCACACTATCATCTATTCTATCATCCATATTCTCATCTTTTTTCTCATCTTCTCTCAACTACATCCTCACTACTCTACACAATGTCCGGCTCCAGCGATCATCCCTCCGGCAATCGCGGTTGGAACCACGAGTGGTTCGACGACGATGAGTCAATCCGCAGTCCGGAGATGGAATTTTCGCCGCCTCCTCAAACCCAAGCTTCGCAAATTCCGGGTGGCTACCGGCCTTACCCGGTGCACGACCAAGATGCCTCCGGGTTCGGATGGGCACCCGAACCTAGTCCGGGTCGGAGCGGCAGCTCTACTCGTACTCCTACTTCTACTCCTCCTCTTCCTACGCGTGGCACTCGCACCCCGTACACTCCGGGTGAGATGATGGCCATGTTCAAGGCCTACTTGGCTGTGTCCGAAGATCCGGAGGTTGACACCAACCAAACCGGGGAGACATATTGGTGGCGCATCGCTCGCCTCTACAACGAAACCCGGCCGGAGGGCACCATCCTTCGCAACGACAGCATTGTGCGCAACTGCATCTTCCGATGCAACGAGGCGATCGGCAAGTTCCAGTGGTATTACCTCCAGGAAGAGAGGTCGTTGGGGAGTGGCACGAACGAGCTCGACGTCATCAGTGCCGCGTTGGCGACCTACCAACGCATGGAGCTCAAGCCGTTCAAGTACCTCAGTTGTTGGCAAGAGGAGCGCCAACATCCGAGGTTTAGGGGCGGCATACCCGCATCCTCCTCTAGCTCCTCTAGCAAGAGGTCAAGGTCGGCGGTCCCATCCGACGGCGCCTCAGACGATGTGGCTAACCAACTTGCCGATACTAGCTTGGGTAGCCCCGACGCTGGCCCGAGCAGCTCCCGCCGGCCGCAAGGAATGAAGAAGGCGGCGGTCACCCGCGGTCGCGCCTCGGCTGCCACCCCCGCTCCCGCTCCCTTTGTGCCTCCTCCACCCCCGAACCACACGTTGTGGACCCTCTTGGGTCAACTATATATGAATGATACGTCCAAGATGACTCCGGAGCAACTTACAACGCACGAGCAAATGATCCGGGGTCTCAAGAGAACGTTGGGGCTCGAGGATTAGTATTTTTTAGTTTTTAAGCTTTTAATTATGTAATTTTTATTTTTTAGGATTTTAATTATATATTTTTTCTTTTTTAGGAATTTATTAATGTAATTTTTATTTTTTAGGATTTTATTAATGTAATTTTTATTTTTAATGAATTTTTACGTTGTAGAAATGTTTTTAGTAATTGAAGTATTTAAATTGAATAATAGAATGTTGTTGTGCTCTTAGCTTAGAGCACGGATGTGGGTGTTGTGTTCTTAGCTAAGAGCAGGGGAAAAAAGTGGATCCGGGCCTACTTCCGTGCTCTTATTTAAGAGCACGGATGTGGATGGTCTGATGCGACTTGCCGACACTTCACCTAAACTATACAATTAATTATGAAAGAAATTAATTTAAGTAGCAATTTACTCATTATGGCAAATGGGGAAACTGAAAACGCAGCAATCAGGCAAACAAAACACAGTAGGATTCATAAAAAAATCAGTGAGAGAAAAAAAGTCGCAGTAGCCAACAAATCCCACTCCAAATCAGAAGAAGAATCTCCATTGTCGCTTTACTCTATTGGATTTTGTTATTTCTACCTCTTTTGACACACACAACTACTCTCTCTCTCTCTCTCTCTCTCTCTCTCTCTCTCTCTCATTCCGTAGGTGTGTGTATTGTGTATGTATAGGCGCTTGTTTTGTGGTTTACTGTAATACATATCTTCACGGAGGAGATTGCGGTGGATGTTCTTTACCTTTTGTTCAACTTCGAATCAATTCTATTCACTCTCCGATCCGCAACTCTCCACCTTCTGAATTGATTTCTTTTGGCTTTTCATCATGGTTTTTGGAGCTACTACATCACAAGTATGTTTTTCTTCCCGTTTAATTAACTTTTCTCGTTTGTTTCTACTGTTTGTTCTCTTATCTCTGATGCAATTTGATTTGACGAATTCGGATGAAGATGTTCTGTTTTTGAATTCCGGTTAGTGGTGAGGTTTAGGTAACAGAATGTAAAATTCCTCTGCTTTGCACCGGCTACTGTCTGCTTTCCCCCAATTTTTGGTGCCAAACATGATTTTGATGTAGAGGATTCAGTAAATTGCTTATGGAAGTTATAGGATATATATTTCTTTGTATTATTTGAAAATCATGTTCAGCATCTGGGACTATTATCAGCTTTAAGTTGTGCCTATGGATTTACAAGATATTTGGCGTTTGGGGTAATTTTGCCAACATCCTGTCTTAAATTAATTTTAGTCAACTTTTTTCTCCAATTCTATAACTATACACGATTCAGGAATGTGTATCTGATTGTACAACCCTGAACTTTATGTTTGAATTGTAGAAATGTTTTACATATCCATAGCAGAATTGACTGCATTATGTGGCATGTTATATATGGTTTATGTGAAATTGACATATTCTGGTTTGGAAACAGGTGGTTTAAGTAATTAGCTAGAGGCAAGACATGGCGACATTTGGAGATATAGGGGTTGCGGCAGCATTTAATATTCTCAGTGCCTTGATTTTTCTTATAGCATTTGCCTTCCTGCGGCTTCAGCCATTTAATGATCGAGTATATTTTCCGAAATGGTACCTCAAAGGATTGAGAAGTAGTCCCAGTCACTCAGGCACATTCGTTACCAAAATCGTCAATTTAGACTGGAGAGCTTACATTAGATTTCTGAATTGGGTACCTGAGGCACTGAAGATGCCTGAGCCGGAGCTTATTGATCATGCAGGGCTGGATTCAGCTGCCTATCTGCGGATTTACTTGCTTGGGTATAATTGCACATTATATTTCCTTGACTTGCCGTTGTATGCTTTATCATATAATGTTCAAAGCTGCTAAATAAGGGGAAATTGTGGAACTGATTCTGCATTTTGGTATATGCAGACTAAAGATTTTTGTTCCAGTGACGTTGCTTTCGTGGGCCATCCTTGTGCCTGTCAACTGGACGAACAACACCTTGGCTGTGTTAGCTCAAGGAGATGAAAAGATAACATTCAGTAATATTGACAAGCTCTCTATTTCAAATGTTCCGCATGGATCACCTAGGTCAGGAATTAATTCAAACCATCTTCAATTTGTTACTTGCTATTCCAGAGTTCCCGGCATCTAATTTATTAATGGGATGTTGTGAAAACACCGCCTATTTTGAGAAATTCAAAAGTTGGGTTACATTTGTATATAAGCTGTTTTTCTATGTTGGCTCTGTATCGGTGTTTGTTCTAGTGTTTTGCAATAGCCTTTTATTGAGACATAAAAAGTTCTAACCTAGTTGTGAGGTGGAGACAAACTTTCTCAGAGCATTTTTTTTGTTGCTAATGGGCAACAGGAAAACAATATTTCCTCATTTATCTCAGATGATTTGCAGGCCATCGTCTTCAATTTGATAATTGAATCAATCTAATTAACTCAACTGCAATGGAGATCTTTTACATATGCAAGAGATTTTCTTCTTGGACATGCACACCTCCAGTTTTTGGTCTTCTTCGATGTACACATGATATTGTTCATGTTCTAGACGCCTTCTAATTATAATTTTTCATGTGCAGTAGTTAATGTATAGTTTTTGCTTTACATGAATATACGACTCTGATTGAAATGTAAATTACACTTATGCGTCTATTCACAGGTTTTGCACTCATGTAGTAATGGCCTATGTCTTTACTTTCTGGACATGCTATACATTGATGAAGGAGTATGAAATAATTGCTGCAATGCGCTTACACTTTCTTGCTTCAGAAAAGCGTCGTCCTGTTCAATTCACGGTAAGAAGTAATATCTTGTTCACACTGTAAAAGGGCTGTCTGCTAAACTAAATTCAGACAAGTTTTAAGATTCTCTAAAAAAGAGTAAGTTCACGGTCCTATAAGCTCGTGGATATTATATTATTATTCAATAGTTAATATTGGAATCAGTAAACAGGTTATTTTTGTTTTGTGCTATTGAGAAATATACTAAGACGAACATGATGTGATGATAGTAAGGCTTTGTTGAGCATAAATGTAGTGAAATGCTATTTCAAATAAAAAAATTGCTTTACGCGCCCTTCTGTACCTTTTGGTTACCAATGTTTGATCAGCATGGTGGAAACGCTAGTGTGATAGATGGTGATTAATGATTTAGATTATGGATTGTTACCAATGTTTGAACACTCAAGTTTGGACTTTGGTGAAACTTTTCTACGCAGGTTCTTGTCAGAAATGTGCCTCCAGATCCTGATGAATCAGTGTCTGAATGTGTGGAGCACTTTTTTTTGGTCAACCATCCAGATCACTATCTAACTCATCAGGTTTGTTACTGCAAGATTTACTGCAAATTAGTATTTAGATGTATATATGTTTTCAGAATAGTTGAGATTTCTGCTGGGACTTGTTGTCTGCTGTCTTCTTTATTCAGATATGTCACATAGAATAACCCTCTGCCATTCCCCCTCCGTGAATTTGATCGAATATTGTTCTTTTCTTACCAAAGTATATGCCAATCAGAAAATGATTATCCTTCCATTTGAAAAGAGGCTCATTATTTATACTCTCTCTCTTTGACGTCTCAAATATGATTTTGGGATTCGTTCTCAATCTCATTTATGACTACTTGTAACTTTAATAATTGAAAGAGATTCTTTATGATTGCGGAAATAAGATGTGTCTTTTAATAGCCTCCTTCAGTTATTTTCATTGTATAATTGTAGGAATATGCCTCTACATTTGTTATTTTTGATATAGCCCTGCAGGAGGCAAAGCAAATGGCCTGCCTCTAGGCCCTCTACATTTCTTATGTGATCCTGCACGCTTCTTAAATTCTTCAGTTATTGTTCATTAATGGATCAGATTTCACTTTAATAAACTGAAAAGATTCACGATTCTGTGATATTTACCACTATTGAGACTATGTTGAACTCTTGGACTGTACAAAATAGAAGAAATAGATTGCTGTGGAAAAAAGACATACTCCCTCCATCCCATAAGAGTATGCACTTTTGGTTGTGCACGGGTTGTAACGCACAATTGGTAAAGTAAGAGAGAGGTAGGAAGAAAAAGTAATTAAAGTATTGTTAGCGGAGAATGAGACCCACCTTATTAAAGAGAAAAGAGTTTCCAAAATTATAAAGTGCATACTCCTGTGGGACGGAGGGAGTATTTGTATTTGTCTTTTCTTGTCAACATGCTCACTTTCTATTGAACTACCTGTACGGTGGACCTCTTCATATCATGTCCTCATATTATAGTAGTTCATAAGTGTAGTCTACTACAAAAGTTTAAATATCTGTCTGATTCCAAATACATACAGGTTGTAATCAATGCCAATAAACTTGCAAAACTGGTTGAGGAGAAGAAGAAAAAGGAAAACTGGCTTGACTATTACCAATTAAAATATTCAAGGAATCAAGCGAAACGACCTATGACTAAGGTACTGTTTCTTTGTTGCGTTGTGTCATCTCATTTCTGTTTCAATTGTTAGGAACTTTATCTTCATTTTAGTATAATTATTCAATCATTAGTTAACGAGTGCTATTTACTTATTTCTAACTTGCAGACTGGTTTTCTTGGCCTTTGTGGAGATAAAGTGGATGGAATTGATTATCAGACAGCTGAAATAGAGAGACTGACCCAAGAAGTGAGTACAATAGAATTTTACTTGAAAAGTAACTAGAAAAAAGTCTTCCTTGCTATATGACTATTGTATTTGAAATGCAACATTATTATAATTATTTAGAGCACTTCACAATCTGTCATTTAAAGCTCCAGCTTCCAAAACAAATAAGAAAATTCGTATTGCACGTGCCACGTATAAATCCACCATCCAAAAAACCAATTCTATCCTATTACTGTGGGGCTGTTTATAACTGCATTTCGCTTGTTTCTCTCGACTGCAGAGTGCAGACAAACAAAAAAGAGAGAATGCATCCACAATTAGATCTTTTAGGGTTTATGTAACAGTAGTTATCACACAAAGAGTATTCATTTTCATAGTTGCCTCTTGTGATCTCCAGCTTTCCTTTACTACCAGGCTAAGGACCATCTTGGCTCATCTTTAGTTGCTCAACAAACTAATAACTCCTTTTAACTTGGTAACAACTAATGGCTCAGTTAATAGATTCATTGTTTATGTCGATGCTACTGAAAGATAATTAACCATTTTACGTAGAATATGTTTAATACCTGATACTAATTTTTAGAAGATGTTTAATAACCATTTTTACGTAGAAGATGTTTAATTTCACAGTAGTTTCAGGCATTATTAGCATACACAAAACGTGATCTGCAGAATTTGGTTAGTCAAACAACTGTTTGTTCATCTAAGATTTAAAGATTATTCCTTTATTGGCAATTTCTATCTTTTTAATAGTATAACCTATTTCAAATGATTTAAGAGTTACTTTCTGTCACTTTCTGTCACCTAAATGTTTCATGAATTTACTTAATGTTCTGCTGCTAACTAGATAACTGATCTTGCTAGGTCTTACTACACTACAAAATACAAATTGATGATTCTTAAACTTACTTATAATTTTATCATATTATTCACATGTAGATTGAAGCAGAGCGGGAAAGGGTGAAAACTGATCCGAATTGTATCATGCCAACAGCTTTTGTCTCATTCAAAACTAGGTGGGGTGCTGCTGTGTGTGCACAAACTCAGCAGTCCAGAAACCCAACTTTGTGGTTGACTGAATGGGCTGCAGAGCCACGTGATGTATTCTGGGCTAACCTGGCAATTCCTTATGTTTCAATAACTATTAGGAAGCTTATTGCTGCAGTAGCTTTCTTCTTCCTTACATTCTTCTTCATGATCCCTGTTTCTGCCGTTCAGTCTCTTGCAAATATTGAGAGTATTGAGAAGAGGTTGCCTTTTTCTCGAGCCAATTGTTGAACAGTGAGTATTTCTTCTAAAGCTGTTTACGTTCATCGTAAACTATGTCTATTTTTGGTAGACGGAGGTAGTAGATTATATAATGAGCAGTAGTTAGCATCATTTGTTAAACTTATGTCGAGTTATTCCTAGATTAGTTACTCATTCCATTTTTTCACCTTTTGAATCTTTTGAACAAGTCAGTGACCGACATTTGGAAGGTTAAGTTTCAACAATCACTTAGAGCATCCACAGTGGTTAGGCCAGCCAGGTAGGCCAGCAGGTAGGCCAGCACCCCTGCCACGCCACGTCAGATTTAGGCCAGCAGGTAGGCTAGCAGCTCCTGCCACGTCATCCAGCACTCCCTGCCACGTCATCCAGCACTGAACGAAATGCGAAATAAAATACGGAACAACAATTGGAAAAAAATACGGAACAACAATTGGAATAAAATACGGAACAAAAATACGGAAAAAAACACCAACAATTTCATTAATATTTACATTACAAAATTTATACAAAACATTTGTAAATTATATCAATAATAGTGTCGGCTAGAGGGTCGGCGAGCTCGTTCGGCGAACGCGCGCCTTCGGCGAGCCCACGCTGATTCGCTCGCCGAAAAATCGCTCGCCGACCGTAGTGGTTCGGCGAGCGCGTTCGGCGAGCGACGAGGGCGGCTAGCCGACCCGCTAGCCGCCACTGTGGATGCTCTTAGAACTAGTGAAACTTAAGAGAAGGGGGGACTGCTCCAATTTGCTGAATAGATTGTGGATATTTTTGGGGACTTAGATGTTGGGTATATCTAGATTGTTTAGGATTAGGAAATCCTTATAGAATGACTTGGATAACTTAGAATCGTATGAATACTTTCAGATCAAGTATTTTGAGTGTATCAAAATCTATAATCGGATATGACTAAGTTCTTGGATAGTTGTTTCTCATTTCTGTCATGTATTTAACCAAAACAACAGCCAAAGCAGTTGCCACTCAACTGCCAAAGCAGTTAACTGATCATAACTGATCCAAAAAACAGTTGATAACTGTTTTAAAACTGTCAAAACATTTGCCACCAAAATCTGATTAGGATAAGAAATGATTCAACTGAATCAACCGAGTTAATTCTCCAAAATTAAAGTGTTAATACACTAAAATTCCAACATTAGATCCACGTAGTGCACTTTTCAATACTAGATATTTTCGCACAAAAAACAGTGAAGTTTCAAAATAGTTGATCCTCCTAGAGAAAGCTATGCTTACTCTTCTCGTATTAGCCTCAATTCTAGAGGGCGTTTAATAATGACAAAGGTTAAAGTATGGAAAATTGAACACATTGCGAGTTGCGACAAGTATCTTGAAAAGAAGTAGTAGCATACTAATTTCAATTTTCACAATGATCCTTTTGCAAAGCCTTAGCTTCTAGTAGTTCTATGTGAATAGTGTAGTCATGCGTACCTTATCCCCAATAATCAATTTGGCAAAACAGATGTTTGGCTGTATTGTTGTTTATCTTGTGTACAATGATCAATTTGGAAACAAATATTGCTACTTTTAGTTGTGGTATATGTTACCAAAGTAATAATAATGCAATATTCGTGGTGCAGGAAATTTATTAAGTCTTTCATCCAAGGTGTTCTTCCGGGGCTTGCTTTGAAGATTTTTCTTATAGTGCTACTACCAACAATATTGATGATGATGTCCAAATTTGAAGGCTTTCTGTCGATATCAGCTCTGGAGAGGAGAGCTGCCTTAAGATATTATCTATTCAACTTTGTTAATGTTTTCCTTGTGAGCATAATAGCAGGAAGTGCACTTTCACAACTTGATAGTTTTCTTCGTCAGTCACCAAAAGAGTACGTTATCTGAACATAAACCATCTTGACTTGTTTCTCTTATACCTTTGATAATGAAAATGAAAATACTGTTATTCATTGGTTAAACTCTTAGTACTAATATGTAGTCATTTATCAGTGGGTGGATTGGTAATTTGTTTGGTTATTTTTTGTACAACATTAAAATCATTTTGTATAGGCTTCTCTTATTATCACCTGGTAGAATGATATGGTTATATTCCCATCTTCTAACTCAGAAATGTATGGATCTTCTCTGGTATAAAATATGCTAAGAGAATGGTATCCTATTTTTAATGAATCTGCCAGTATACATTAGTTGCATCTATTTCGCTTATACGTGATTGTGCAATGCAGAATCCCTGAGACACTTGGTGTTGCAATCCCTATGAAAGCAACTTTCTTTATTACTTATGTAATGGTTGATGGATGGGCTGGTATAGCTGGCGAAATCTTAAGATTGAAACCACTCATATTCTTCCATCTGAAAAACTTCTTCCTGGTGAAGACTGAAAAGGACAGAGAAGAGGCGATGGATCCAGGAAGCATTGGTTTTAACACTGGCGAACCTCAAATACAGTTATATTTCCTTTTAGGTCTTGTCTATGCTGTGGTGACACCAATTTTCCTTCCTTTTATTCTGGTTTTCTTTGCTCTGGCATACATGGTATTTCGCCACGCCACCAGGTACAATCCTCCTCCTCTCTCTCTCTCATTACATTCAATGCATCTCTCGTGCGTGGACGACTTTCCAATACAGATACAACTGACATTGTATTCCCTTTCCTTGGTGCAGATCATAAATGTATACAATCAAGAATATGAAAGTGCTGCAGCATTCTGGCCAGACGTACACGGACTTATTATCTATGCCCTGATCTTCTCGCAGATAGTCCTGATGGGATTAATGGGTAGGAAAGGTATATATGAGGCCCCACTGGTCCTTATTGTGCTTCCGGTGTTGACAATCTTCTTTCATCTCTACTGCAAGGCCGTTATCAACCAGCTTTTGTTAAATTTCCTTAACAGGTTTGTAGCATTTCTAAATTCATGGATTATCCTATTCATATCAGATATTTATAGTAATTCAATACACATCTTGGTTTCAGGAAGCAATGATGAAAGACACACTCGAACGAGCAAGAGAACCTAACCTGAATTTGAAAGGCTTATCTCCAGCATGCATACATCCACCCAGTTTTCAAAGATGATGAGGATGATGAAGATGAAGGATTCAACACGAAACTTGATGACAGCGTGATTGTACCCACGAAAAGACAACAGTCGCGGAAAAATACACCAGTTCCCAGCAAACTTAGTGGTGGATCCTCACCATCGCTGCCAGATCACGAAGGCTCTTTGTCTTAGCAGGTATACTGATCCTGTTGTAAATTAATGAAAGAGTAGTTAAAGTTCCATCAAGTATATAAGCTGTAACAAGTGATTCCAACTTTAACATCAGCTTCAATGAGGTTCCATCGAAAAGTTTGTGTGGTTATATTGGTTAATATTTTTATTGAAATGAGAGTTTTACGGCCTTCCGTTTTATCTTCCTAAATATTCACTCTATTTCTTTTCATTTTCAAGGCTTTATGACCTTTTCTTTTCTGAAAATTTCTTTTTTTAAATGGGGCTTCTTGTAGTATAGAGATTTCAATATAACTTGTGGCTCTGGTATTGGTAGACAAAATTGATTTTAACCAACTTAGCAATGTTGGCGTGTTACCATTTTTTCTATTTTGATTATTCTACACCATTTTATCTCATCATACTATAACAACATATCTGTGATTCAAATTTAAGCAAAACCCTTTCACTTGTTTGAGTTGAAGTTTGCAACTATTGAAATACTATCAATTTGTAAGTTTATCTATGAAAAAATAACAAAATGAATTTGTGATGCTCTTTCAACTAAGAAGTTATAAATAAACTACTGAATGCACTACTGTTTCAAATTACTTCATAATTTAATAATTTTATTTGCTTCATAATTTATTTATCCGGCAGTGACTAGTCAAGGTGATTGGAGATCTATTAATACTCCACTTGTTAATAATGCACAATATAAAAATACACTCCCCCGTCCCATAAAAATATGGGCAATGAGTATGACACGAAAATTAAGACAAAATTGGTAAAGTAAGTGAAATGAGAAGAATCATATGGTAAAATAAGAGAAAAGAGTACAATAGTAATTAAAGTAGGGTTAGTGGGCCATGAGACCTATATTATTTAATTGATATGACTTTTCGAAAATGGAATGCACATATTTTTGTGGGACGGACAAAAATAGAAAGTGCACGTATTTTTAGGGGAGGGTGATAGTATTTATAATTATATAATTAATTAATTATTCATCCAAGAAGTACTAGTATACTATAATGTGGTGATTGGAACACAGTGCAGATAGAAGTATAAGGGGCAAAAATGGAAAACGTGACACGACGTCGTTGGACTTGTCCCCTCCACTTAGCAAAGAAGCACCTCCCAACCAACTGAATCACCGCCAGAAACCTTCCGTTTCAAACCGAACTTCAATTATTTTATTATTTCAACAAAATTGCTTTGCTTAACGCCATCGATCGCGCTCTCCACTTACAATGTACATGTACTCCTCTTTCACCCCCTCTTTCCGTTAATTCACTGCTTACTTGTTGATTTAGTTACTGTTTTTTTTCTATTTTGGACAGAGGAGAAAGCAGAGGAAGCATTAGGATTGAGATTCAGCGATTTTTGTGTGTATGTGAGCAGTGGCGATGACGAAGAAGGCACAGGCATCGATTAAGCCGGGGCTGTCGATGCGCCACGTGTTGTGTCTCGGATGGAAGCTGGTGATCCTACTTTCCGTCGCTCTTTGCGTCTTCGCGTTTCTCAGAATCCAGCAGTATTCTCACTCCACGGCTGCTCTGCCCCAGAAATTTCGCTCTCTCACCTATGACTTCAACAGCAATCCTAAGGTCGCGTTTTTGTTTCTCGTTCGGAGAAATTTACCCCTTAATTTCCTTTGGGAGAGCTTTTTCGAGGTTCGTGCAATTTTTAATCTGTTGTTTTTGTGCTTCTCGATTCAGTTGGTATTTTACTTCTGACTTTGGTTATCTAAGTAGAATAGGGAGTAGGAGGAGATTTGGTCTTGCTCGTTGTAACATGTTGTTGTAGCCTTTAATTTTGCTCGGAGATGATTATATTTCCTTCTGATTTGAGTTTTTAATCGCACTTTGGCTCTTTGCAGAATGTTGATAGGGTAAAATTTTCAATATATGTACATTCTGAGCCGGGTTTTGTGTTTGATGAATCGACTACAAGGTCGACAGTCTTTTTCGACCGGCAACTGAGAAACAGCATTAAGGTAATATCACCACTTTATTCATTGTTTGGATAAGCCGATTTGGAGATGTAGCATGTAGTTGAATGTGAAAAATAAGTTTAGAATATAGATTGCAAGTGTATGAAATTCTGCCAATCCAAATCCATATCCTATAGGGTTCGTGCACTATTATTCCGTGTGTTTAACATTTGTCTTGAGTATCCTTGATTACTATAGAATGTGTGACCTGAAGGACACATAACCTACTGCAGCTGTTTGGAATTCTTCTTCCTTAGCCACAGTAGATTGATATTAAGAGTGATGGTGTAGGTAGCCTGGGGAGAAGCAAGTATGATTCAAGCTGAGAGAATCCTTTTTGAGGAAGCCCTTCAGGATCCTGCAAATCAAAGATTTGTACTTCTATCAGACAGGTCATTTTCATTACAGCCCAAGAACAGTGTTTTTGTCGAATAAAGTTGTATGCAAATTCTTTTGGTTCGATCTAATATGGTGCAGTTAGCAACTAAGCATACGAACAAAATCTTAATTAGACAAAGCTGGTAAACGTTCCAATGTCGATTGAAGTTCTGGATATATGAGTGTCATATTGAGGTATTTGTGCCCTTACAGTGTAATTGAATTTCATCCATAGCTTTGTGTTACTAAAACATAGAACAAGTAGGAGTGCCATGATACAGCATCCATGTTATTAAACAGTATTTTCCATGGCAGTATTTTTTAAAAACGCCATCACCACTACGATTTGTGGCAGATTTTGATGGTGTCCGCCATAGCGCCCGATTATTTATGGCGTTTAAGTATCTTGGTTAGGCTTTTTACGCTTCTTCCATTCCTACAGGAAAAAAAACATTTTTCTGAGTTTACTTTCACTATTTTTGTACGTTGTAAATCTTGTCTGGTGTCTTTATTTTGTATATTTGCTTTTGTTGTAAATATCTCCCGATATAATTTTCTTTATCAACCCCTTCACACTCTTGTGGCTACAAAAGGGGAGAAGTCAAGGACTTAAAGGGAAATATGAAAGTATATGGGGCTTAACTTGGCATATTGAAGTATAGGAAACAAAAATCAGAAAATGTTGCAGGATACACTGAGAAAACTGCATTTATCATATCATAGTGTATTTGGGATGTCATTTCATGGGTATCAACACCTAATTTTCATAATTACTGTTTCCATCTCATTTTTTTCATACTAACCATATTGCGTAATACATTTGTGTATCCATTAATGTTTCCTGCATAGATGCAACTTGAACATTGATCTTTTCTGACTATAGATGTTTGCAAACAGTTGTGTCCCTTTGTACAACTTCAGCTATATTTACAACTATCTGATGGGTTCTCCGAGAAGTTTTGTGGACAGGTAGTCAATAAAAGTTAAAATAGGTTTCACTTCTTATCTACTTGTTTTTTAAATACTACTATTTTATTATGGCTATTTATAAGCATTTGTTATATAGGATAGCTAATATGAGTTTCCTTTGCCAGCTTTCTTGACAAAAAAGATGTTCGCTACAATCCACAGATGTCACCAGCTATATCTAAGCAGAAATGGCGGAAAGGATCGAAGGTTAATATCTTGTTTCATGGTAGTAATGCTCTTGCCTCATTGTCTGATAAACTGATTGCTCTTAACTTAAACCAGATAATCATATTATCCTTGAGCAATTTGGTGCCCCCTTTTCCGCACGCTTGAGTAAACTTATTCAACAGTCATCAAAATATGCTGTGCTTGTTTTCTCAAATCTCAATGTAAAAATATCCATAAAATCCATCTATTAGATAATTGAGCCTTCTTATGAAGGGGTGCTAAACTCATTCAACAGTTATCAAAACATATTGCTCTATATGAATCTAATTGGTTATTTACTTCAGTGGGTCACCTTGATTCGAAGACATGCAGAAGAAGTTGATGATGAAACTGTTTTTCCCATCTTCGAGAAGTTCTGTAAGGTACTTTTATTTTGTGAGTAAATATTTGTTTGGATAGTTAAATTTGGTAAACATAAAAAAATGTGTTTTGTTGCAGAGACGTCCACCAGTTGATGCAAGTAAGGGCAGGAAGAATCTTGTAAGTTACCTTTTTTCTGCGTGATCCAATTTGAATATAATCATAAACCTAGAATATACCAAATTTTATAAGGGGGTGTTTATTTGAGGGATAGGATTGAATGATAAAACATACTAGGATTCAGGCTTTGAAGGATATGATGGTCAAACATGCTCAAGATTAATCAATCCATCAAAGTAAATAGGATTAGTAGTAGCTCTTCAGTGTATGCTGCATTTTCAATTTCTATCATTGGCGTAATATATTGGTTGACCATCTAATATTGAATTGGATGCAGAAGCTTCAGAAACAGCACAACTGTATACCAGATGAACACTACTTCCAGACATTACTCTCAGTAAGCAAAACACTCTTATAATGCATATACCACCACAACCATGCCTGGTCAAACTACATCACTTCTCTTTCTCCAACAATTGCTTGTGATTTCAAATCACTTGACTTATACTCTCCTCTCTTATGTTTTGGGTTTGTAGATGAAAGATCTTGAAAATGAACTAGAAAGAAGAACAGTTACCTACACTGTATGGAACCAGTCCACAACAAACATGGATAATGGTGGTTGGCATCCTTTCACATTTAGCTATGCAGATGCAGGATCAGAACAAATAAAAAAAATAAAGGTTTGTTTAATTTATCTCAGGCTGTCCCAGATACAAGTTGTTCTTCTGTATTTATGGCCTGTGTATTTTCAGGATATCAACCACGTATACTATGAAACGGAATACAGGACAGAGTGGTGAAGTAACAATTCTACATCTGTTCCCTGTTTTTTATTCGCAAGAAAATTTTCTCAAGGAGCTGCAATGCGCCTTTTGAGTCAAGGAGTAGTTGGTAACTTCGATGTGTCTACATTACTGGAGGCACCACCCTAAATTTTGGCCAGGATGTGTGATAACTAACTTCTACATAATTCACATAAAGTTTATGCCCTCCAGGATGATATGCGCCAGCCATGTTAAAATGTCTCAAAAAGTTTTGCTTACATTAGTCATTACATTCAGGTGGAGGAACAGATACATATATGTAAAATATATATATATATATATATATATATATATATATATATATATATATATATATATATATATATATATATATACAGGGATGTATTCATGTCATTTTTCCATCTTTTGTTCTTTTTCCTTCTCAATCTTGTCCATCCATTTTCATGATCCTATGGCCGAAAATAAAGCCTCATGTATTTAACTTTATTCATTTTTAGAAACGAAAAGGGTTGAATTGGTATATACATTGGAGTTGGTTATGGTAAGTCCTTGATTTTCTCCATCAAGAGATCACAACGTTTTTTTTCAGAAACTGATTTTCTGATTTGGCTAATCTTTTCTCATGTTTTCTCCGTTGAAGTCATTGAATCGCGTTTTTTTTTTTCTCGTCGGAAACTGATTTTTGGAGCACTCACGTTGATTGATTTCGTTTTCTACAACAATGGAAGAAGGTTATTACATTTTTAGTCTTTGATCTCGTCGAAAACTCATTTGTTCTCACTTGAATACCGATTAGTTGGAGTAAATGTTTATTGCAAATATTTACTATTATTTTCTGGAGTTTTCGTTAATTCTTCACAACTCCACCGTTTTGGTGGAGTTTTCGTTAATTGGAATAAGGTTTTATGATTTGTTTTTGTTTTTACGTGTTTGTATGTTCGGCGCAAGTGTCATATATTCCCAAGGGTTTAGCAATCCTTGGGGGCTAAGGGTGTCGTTCCTAGTAAGTACCACATCTTCTCTTCAAAGTGAACGTGTTTCAGCGAATCCTCTAGGGTTTACATTTCGTCTGGGTTAGGCAGTACTTTTAACCTATAAACATAATGTACATGTAGCATTGTGTAATGGTTATTATCGACTCTGTAATGGACGTTTTCTGATATGTAATGCATATGTTTGCTGAGTCGTTTTTTCTTTCATTTTATACAGTGGTGGTTGTACCTGAATGTTCTCCACAATTGAAGTCTGTCGTTGGTCAGAAGTTCCAATCACTAGATTTTGCTGAGCCTTGCATTATTAAACAATTAATGTACATTATCATTCACAAATATGTACATTATTGCACGCAATGACTTAACTTGGTGTAGATTATATTTCCGGATCATTTCATTAATAAGCACATTCTGTTCATTATTCGATTTATTTCTTCCATTATTCCATAGCAGGCCAAGCAACAAGTCATCTTGACTTGGTTCAGTACATTATTCCATAACAGGCCAAGCAACAGTTCATAAAAAAAGCAATGCATTACATGTTCAATAGTAATGCATTATTGTTTTTTATGCATTATATTCTACAATAACAATGTTTTACGCATTATACTATCTATAGTACATTATTTACTGTCATTATTCCTAACATATATTACATTATTATTATGATTTTGTCCATTATTATTATTACAGTTGTACATTATATTAACGAAACACATAATTTAGTGAAAGCGATTATTACTGTACTTTGCATTATTCATTATATTATATACATTACTATTTGCATTTCATCCATTATTAGTTCATTTATAGTCATTATGTTGGTTATTAGTCGGCCAAATGATTAATATAAACACTAGATAAAATTATAAACATTATGTTATTCGTCTACTCCATTATTAGCCATTATATGGGGTACGATATTGATATAATCAGGTAATACGAAAATATACATCAGTTTTCCACGACTTCATGATGCGTATTTTAGAGTATCTAAACCAGTTCACACAAATTATCAAATTTAATTAATTAACTCTAATAATACTACAATACTGCATGATTACAGTGTCGTCGTAGAATTTCAACTGTCGATCCACAGGGATGTAAAGTTTGTTTACACTTAAGAGCATATAAAAGCATACAAAGATTTGATTTTTGATTTCTGAAAGTTAATGACAAAATAAAGCTACAGTTAAACTAAAGAAAGACTATTCAAATGAGAAAATATGTCACTCCAAGTTGCTCACTAGGTTTGTATTGTTTTACACCCATAACAACGAAACATATGAAGGGATTAAAACATCAACCTTATCACATACACTGAACATGTACATGATGAGTAGTTCACAATTAGCTGAACACATAACCTATGGAACAATCTTCAATGTCTACAAACTCCTGCGGAAGCGCTGGAGAAATAAACATCTACTATAATCACCTACTTAATCCACTCTCAAATTATCCTCTGAGCAATTCTAATTCGATAGCATACCAACAATCAATCACTCCTAAACTACGTTAAAGAGACAATAGCAAAGGAAAGAACAACACTACATTATTAGCAAAAAACATAGTGTAAAAACATTGAGCACATTGTTGGTAACAAACACATGAGTTCAATGGTGTAGAAACATCCATACAAAGCCTAGATTACAACTTGGAGCAACATAGAGAGTTTAGCCTAAACACATGGTGGAATTTGCAACAAAAACCATAGAGAAACATGCTCTCGGTGAGTGGAATTGGGATTTGGTGACGGATCGTCGGAATGTTGGCCGGAATTTCTTCTTTTTCTTCTTCCTCCTCTCTTTCTCTCTTTCCCTCTCTCTTTTCCCGTGTCTGAATATGTCTGAATGTCCCCCAAAACCGCTCCAGAAACCAATTTGAAACCTAAAATTCAGCAGTTTCCAAGAAAAACACCCGACCCGGGCAAAATGGGGCCAACCCGGGCGTTTCCACCGTCCCCGGGCGTTTTTTTATGCCAACCCGGGCGTTTTTGCACTGCTCCGCGCAGCTTTCATCAAATGGCCATAACTTCTTCATCCGAGCTCCAATTGAGGCGTACAAGGTACCCACGCGAAGATATTTCAAAGACAAAGATAACGGTGGTAAGATACAAGAATTTGGACGTCATATTGATAGACAAAGAACACTTTGAATCAGACCCCACCGCTTTGGCTCATTGTAGTCACTCCACATGTACATCTATCAACTAACATATAATAATCAAACCTTAATGATCAATTTATAGATGATTTAAATATACAAAATAGGAGAAAACTTGGAGTATAATTTGCATCATTTGATTCACATCAAATACCCCCAAACTTATTTACTTGCTCGCCCTCGAGCAAGACCACTCAAAGGACAATGTTTCACAATTCAACTCACAAAAGTTTTCAAAAGTTTTCATCACAAAGAATCAAGTAAGAACGTGAATGACAAAATCTAAACCCCCAACATTTCCAATCAAGATTTCCCACTCTCAAGAACAATCACTCATCCACCTAGAACTTCAAGTCAAGGTGCACTTCAAAGTAAGTCCAAGCATAAGATCCTACAACTCAAACCGTCGTCATTGACTCGTCAAGCAATACTTATCACATAGACCCGTGGATTTCAAATCAAACTTCTTTAACTCTACCAAGCCATTTACAAACACTCATAATGTAGCAACAATAAAGTCCAAGGTCTTTATTCAAAGGTTGTAATGGGGCTAGGGATGAGGTAGGATAAATATGGATAGTAGCTCAAAAACTAAATATTTGAGTGCCAAATTTTTCACTCCTACAACTTCCTTCCAAAGAACTAAACAAAATACATTTTACAACCCATACTTTCACTCCCCCAAACTTGAGATCTTTTCTAGACAAGATTACATCTTTATGAAACAATAGAAGTTCTACTTTATTTCACTTTTTTTTCCTTCTCTTTTCTTTTTTTTTGTTTTTTTTTCTCGACTTTTAAAATTTGAAGGCCGTCTTTTTCCTTACAAAGAACTTCATTCTCCACAATTATACATTACATCAAATCTGAAAAATCTCTAAACTTTGATAGAACACCACCCAACACTCACAACATAATCAACAAAGCTCAAACTTTTTTTTTTGATGGGGCTAAAATGAGGCTTATTTTAGTAGATGTGTGATTGGCTAAGTGTTTGCACGAAACAATAGGGATTAATCTCAAAGTGGCTTCTAGGGGATCATTTGTTGGACTAGGCATGTGATCATTTGGCCATGGAGTTCATCCTAGTGTCTTATCTTCCCCTATCATTGACACACATGAATGCAAGAACGTAACTCAATAAAGCAAATCGATCGAAGATAATTTCCACAAAACATGTGACTTTCATACTCTCCTCAACTCAAGAAATCGGTTGTAATCATAAAATGCTCTTTCAAATAAATCAATGCACAAATTCCATCCATCCTAAGCTTCAAAGATCAAGTAAAATCAAGCAAGATTTCCCAACCAGAAAGCCGAAGATAAAGCATGCACCCGTCAATTGCATTGATTCAAAAACACATTTGGCATAGAATACACCCCACAAACATGCATCATCATGCATAGAAACTCATTCAACCCCCCCCCCCCCAAACTTGAATGCTTCATTGTCCTCAATGCAAGCAAAAAGAACATAAAAAGTAAAGGGAAAAGAAGACTCCCCCAAACTTGGCATGATGTCCATAGTGTTAGAGTTTGTATACTAGAAATCACGTTTCGAGTGATTAAATACTGTAAAACTCTTATTTTATTTTCCAAGGAATAAAACAGATTATTTTTGTCATAATGTTGTTATGTTTTACATTTAATGGATGTTAATGCATGTTTAAATGTATAAGTTAACTTAACAAAGTCTAAGGTAACACGGCGTCCACTTTAAGGTAACACGGTCACTATAAGTCTTTGTTTTAGTAGACCGGTTGTGGGAGGCGTCCACTTTAAGGTAACACGGTCAGTCCTAAACAAAGAAAAAGAAGAATTTCATAACCTAGATGAAATTAGACTATCCATCGTGAAAGGTTGCAATATCAGTCCGCATATTTCTAAGCCTTACTGAAATAAGATGACATTGGTGTGGTAAAGCACTGAACGGATCTAACAGCAAGACTTGTCTTTGTGCTATCAACTGAAAGACGAGGTCTTGATAAATATTTGTTTCGTAATCAATGTAGGTTAGCATTGAGCATACGGTATTGATTATGCATTACTTTGACTTATCAAATGGTGCGGGTTTTTCGTAACCCAATAATCCTGATATATTGGGTAGTGGTGATCAATATCTAGCGGTGCTAGGATTGCTATTATATTGAATCGTACGCGAGGTGAGTCTCGTTTGATAATGTCCTCAAGAGGAGCGCGAAACAAGGTTTTATTATTCGGAATCTAGCTAGTTGGAGTTTGATTACTCTAAGAATAATAAATAAGCATTTCATGCTAAGTCCACTCTTGGAATTAATAAGAAGTTAATTAATTAAGTCCAAAGTAGGCATTAATTAATTAATGGACATTTTTATCTTAAGCACGGGAAATGAAAGTTAAAACGGAAACCCGGATTACTTATAATTTCGGATTTGGATGGGGAGAGTTCAATATTACTTCTGTAGTGGCTACTCGTAATATTCCAATTAAAGCTTATATTAAATTGTGGGTTCAATTTAATTAGTAAAAAGTAAATTGGATGAGCCCATATCCAAAACCTTCCATAGATCTCTGTCTGGGCCCAAAAGGAACTTAATATAATTAGGAGAATAAAGGAGACAGAAAATAACACAATTTATTTCTAAATTTTCGCCCCCCCATTTTTGTGTTGGGCGATTTTTCCTCTCCTCCGTGGAGTAGAATTTCTGTCTTCTTTATTTAAGTCCTAGTTTTCCGGTGAGATCAGCCCACACTGATATTGGAGTACAGTTCGGGAACCAGAGAGAAGATATGTGGTCTAGTATTCAAAGCGTCACGTGGAGAAGTCGCTAGCCATCATTAATTCTTTGGAGAATTAATAAGGTATTATTTCTGCTCCGTAGAACAGCATGTTTTAGGTTTCAATTATACTTAAAGCATGATCAATTCAAGTTGTAAGCATGATACATGTGAAAATTTCACGAATAGATTTTGTCTAAATAATCTCCTAAATAGATCTGATTTTATGTGATTCATTTGTTCTATTTAAATTCATGATCGCTTCCGCTGCCAGTTCCTTCACATAGTGCATTCGGGTGGGAAGGTGGGTGTATATTCCTTTGTAAGTGTGCTTCCTCATAAGCTCTAATGTGAGTCCTATCTCCATGTTGCTCCTACACAGAACAAACAAAAACAAAACACACAAAAAAAAACACTCAATTCAAAATAAATGTTAGAGGAAAGAATTGAGCAAACAAAACCTCCAACATATGAAAATAAAAATAAAAAACTTGGGTTGCCTCCCAATCAACGCCTTTGTTTATAGTCGTTGGCTCGACTTTCCTCATCCTCGGTCTACACTTGCAAATCATCTAGTGTGACCATCTCCTTTGGTTCCATTTTGCTTTCTCCTCCTATGTAAGACTTCAACCTTTGGCCATTAACCTTCCACACAACATTCTTGGGATTCGAGATGTCAACAGCACCATAGGGATACACCTTGTGCACCACGATAACCCTAACCCTAAACCAAACCCTAGCCAAACCCTAAACCGCGCGACGCCGGACCAGAGCTGCTGGTTCATGACAGGTTGACGACGGAGGAGCGACATCTGTCGGAGCATCGCAGCGACCGCTGCGGGATGGTTGATGTCGGCGGAGGGAGTCGCGGCGTTTTCACGCCGGAAAGGGAAGAGGAAGCGGCGCGCCTAGAGCGTGGGATACCGGAGATAGCTGGACGACGCTCTCGTTGTTCCGGCGAAAGAATCTCCGGGGAATCTTCGTCGTCGATGGACGATGATCATGCGAACCTTGGTCTCGAGATAACGATGAATTAATATTTTAATGATTATTTAATTCCTAAATTAAAAGATATCATTAAAAATAATATTATTTAATAAAATAAAATATTTTGGGAAAATTTTCCTAGATTTTTGGAATATTTTGATTATTTTCTATATCTATGGAATATTTTATATCCTAGATGATATAGATAAGAATAATTTAATAGTTTCCTAAATATTATATATCTAGAATCCTAATTAGGATAGATATGTAAGATTACATTAAATAATATAATTATTTTCTTCATAATCTTGAACATGGATATATTTTGAATTTAATTTTTCATGTCTTATTAAGATTTAAATAATGTACTTTATTTTAGATATATCTTATAGTATGACATGAATAAGAATTAACTTCAAGATTAATTAATTCCTAAACTAAGATTCTTAAAGACAATAAAAGATTTAATTATCCAGTCAATTAAATGCCAATAGAATTTAATTAGTCTTAATCTGCCTTAAGGCTAAAGGATAATTAATTAAAAACCATAACCCAAATATCTAAGCGATAATTATGAACTTAAAGTTTATATATGGTCTCCATCGGTTGGACTGCCAAATTACTGTGAAGCTAGTTTCTAATATTATCGCCACCCACTCTGTGGGGACAATAATCCTACGAAATAGTAAGTTCATAAGGACGGACTTCTCACATAATAAATAGAATGAACTAGAAAGTGGTTCCTAATATTATCGCCACCTGCTCTGTGGGGACTATAATCCTAAGGAACTACGAGTTTCAGGGTTCAATCAAAATTTATGAGATAGCTTGATTTTGTTATCAGCACATGAACATTGTCATGGGAGTGTGTTGTAGAAATAAAATTCTGTAATGCTAAATCTGATGGTCGTGCTTAGGCAACATTAGGCGACCATTCCATTTTGTGGTCTCTGGACTATTCGTCGGTGTTGTGACCAGTAAAATTGCCAAAGTTTTAATGCGTATTAACCTCCTCTGGAGGGTACAATTTTTAATTTTTACTGTTGTAAGATTTTGAAAAGTTTTATGGTTAATCAACTCAATTTCCTTACATAAATTTATGACAAATAGTAAATTTTTCTGTTTGCAGTGCAATAAAATCCGTCAAGATGTCTTTTAATCATCTATCTGCAATACTTAAAGAAAACAAACTCGAGGGCCAAAATTACATAGAATGGAAACAAAATTTGGATATCGTTCTCACATCAGAAGAGTACAAGTTTGTGCTCACTACTCCACGACCTCCCGTTCCCGCGGCTAATGCCTCGGTGGGAGTTCAGAATGCGCATAAGCGGTGGCATAAGGCGAATGAGATGGCTAAGTGCTATATATTGGCATCTATGTCTTCAGTGCTCAAGCATCAGCATTCTGCCATGGCGACTGCCACTGAGATCATGCAAAATCTTGCAAATCTTTTTGGTACTCAGAATCGAACAGCTAAGTCTCAAGCTTTTCGAAGTATCATGACGAAGACGATGAAGGAAGACACATCTGTGAGGGAACATGTCCTCGAGATGATGAGCCACCTCAACTAGATTGAGGTTTTGGGAGGGACGATTGATCCTGAGTCCCAAGTTACTATAATCCTTCAGATTCTTCCCCCTAGCTTCCAGCAGTTCAAGCTCAACTTTGAGATGAACAAGCGGACCTACACTTTGGCAGAGCTGCTGACCTCATGGTTCAGGCTAAGGTAGCTATGCTGAGTTTGGCACCTAATTCCTCTGGCTCTAAGCCTCGCGCAGGAAAAAAAAAGACGTCGAACCCAGTTGCAGCAAGAATGCTAAGGGAAAGAAGAAGAAGAAGAAGGCTAACAAGAAGCCTACTGGAAAATGCTTCAAGTGTGGAGAGAAAGGTCATTGGAAGCCAGATTGTCCTAAAAAGGGCAAGGCTACAGGTATGCACCATGCTCTAGTAGTCGAGTCATGTTTGGTTTCGACATCTACTCATACGTGGGTTATTGATACTGGAGCAACTGATCATATATGTTTTGATCCTGACTTAATGCAGGTGACAAGATGGTTAAATGATCGTGAGATCGAAGTCCAACTGGACGAAGCTACTAAATTGGCGGCCATTGCAGTGGGAGACGTTTATTTACGTTTTAGTAGTGATAGATTTTTTATTTTGAAGAATGTTTTGTTGATACCTTCTTTTAGAAGAAATTTAATTTCAGTTTCTAATTTGTCTTTTGATGGATATTCGATTTCTTTTAATGACAATTGCGTTATTAAGAAAGATGGTTCTTATATCTATCCTGGTATCATGGAAAACAATCTGTACACAATCACTTCTACACAGTTTAATCAACGTAAATCAGAACTCAATGCTACATCGAAAGTTTCAAAGAAAAGAAAAGAACCTTCAATTTCAATGAACGAAACGTACTTATGGCACCTTAGACTTGGTCATGCCAACGAAAGAAGGATTCATGCTATGGTTGATCAAGATCTTATTAAAGGTCTTGAGAAGGAACCGTTTTCAAAATGAGAATCCTGTTTAGAAGGCAAGATGACTAAGAGGCCTTTTAGGTCAAAGAGGAATAGGGCCAAGGAAGTACTTGAGCTCGTTCATACTGATGTGTGTGGACCAATATCAACCGAGGCAATGAGCGGTTTTCGATACTTCATCACCTTCATTGATGACTTCTCAAAAATTGGATACGTCTATTTGATGCACTACAAGTCTGAAGCTTTTGACAAGTTCAAGGAGTTTAAGGCTAATGTAGAGACGCGTCATGTCAAGAGTATCAAATGCATGCGATCTGATCGCGGAGGCGAGTACCTAAGTGCCGAGTTTTTGGACCACTTATTAGCGTCGGGAATTTAATCCCATCTGACTCCGCCGGGCACACCCCAACAGAGTGGCGTAGCTGAAAGAAGGAATAGGACCTTGTTAAACATGGTCCGATCGATGATGAGTTATGCACGGTTACCAACTTCGTTTTGGGGAAAGGCCTTGCTATCAGCAAGCCATATATTAGACAATTTACCTTGTAAATCAGTTCCTACTACCCTATATGAGTTGTGGACTGGGCGCAAACCCAATCTGGAACATCTCAAAGTGTGGGGTTGTCCGGCTCATGTATTGGAAAAGGATCCAACTAAGCTGGAATCTAGGACGGAGGTATGTGTGTTTATAGGTTACCCCAGAAGAACGAAAACTTATGAATTCTATAGTCTCCGAGATAAGAAAGTCATTGTGAGCACGCATGCCACATTCTTAGAGGAAGACTTTGTAATGAATCATAAGTCCAGTAGTGAGATAGCTCTTGAAGAGCTAACTCCAGTCACAAGTTCCATTAACCAAGAACAAGTACCTAGTGTAACAACAATTCTAGAAACTTCAACTACTACTTCAAATGTTGTAGTGCCGCGTCGCAGTGGGAGGGTCTCTCACGAGCCCGAAAGATACATTGGTTTGGGAGAGTGCATGGATCACTCCTCGGACAGCAATGTACTTGATCCCTGGAATCTTGCAGAGGCGCATGCAGATGTCGATCATTGCGAATGGGTGAAGGCAATGGATTCGGAACTACAATCAATGGTAGACAAAGACATCTATGATTTGTCTGTCATACCCGAAGGCTGTACTGCCATTGGGATCAAGTGGATATACAAACATAAATGCGGACCCGATAGACGAGTTAAAGTCTTCAAGGCAAGACTAGTGGCTAAGGGGTACACCCAAAGGGAAGGAATTGATTACGATGAGACATTCTCCCCAGTGGCCATGCTCAAATCGATCAGTATACTTTTGTCTATAGCAGCTTGCATGGATTGGGAAGTATGGCAGATGGACGTTAAGACTGCGTTTTTGAACGGGAGTCTTGAGGAGACCATCTACATGGAACAACCCGAAGGCAATGTGGTAAAGGGCAAGATGGAACCAATGTTTTGATCAAACTGTTCAAAAGTTTGGATTCGAAAAGTGCCCTAATGAAAGCTGCGTGTATAAGAATGTTGAAAAGGGAAATGTTGTGTTCTTAGTTTTATATATAGATGTCATTCTTCTAATTGGAAACAATAAAAATATGTTGTCATCAGTACGAACTTGGTTGTCAAGCCAGTTCGAGATGAAAGATATGGGTGATGCGGGACACATTCTCAGTATCAAGGTTCTTCGGAACCGTGCAAAGAGAACGTTATGCTTATCCCAAGAATCTTACATCGACACAGTACTTAAACGCTTTAGCATGCAAGATGCCAAGAAAGGTTTCTTACCTTTCAGACACGACATCCATTTATCTCAAGAGATGTGTCCAAAAACAGCATCTGAGATAGCAGAGATGAGAAGGATACCATATGCATCGGCTGTTGGTAGTCTCATGTATGTTATGCTTTGTACTAGACCTGATATTTGCTTTGCTGTTAGCATGGTAGCAAGATATCAATCAAATCCCGGCCAAGGACATTGGACTGCCGTAAAGAACATACTCAAGTACCTTAATCGGACTAAGGACTATGTTCTAGTTTACAATGCAGCCGAGCTCTGTCCTTTAGGATATACAGATTTAGATTTTCAAGCTGATGTAGATTCGAGAAAATCTACTTCCGGATATGTGTTTACCTTAGGAGGTGGAGCTGTAATTTGGAAGAGAGTAAAGCAGAAATGCATTGCAGACTCTACCATGGAAGCCGAATATGTGGCCGCTTCAGAGGCTGCAAAGGAGGCTGTATGGCTTAAGAACTTCCTTTTGGACTTAGGTGTGGTTCCGAATCTACCCAAGAGCATCACCATTTATTGTGACAATTCTGGTGTTGTGGCAAGTTCGAGGGAACCGCGGGCTCATAAAACGAGCAAACACATAGAGAGTAAGTATCATATCATTAGAGATATAGTGCAGAGATGAGACATACAAGTGGTCAAGATTGAGTTAGAAAACAACCTGACAGATCCTTTCACGAAGGCATTAGCGGTCAAACCGTTTGAGAGCCATGTTGAAGGAATGGGAGTTCGACTAATACAAGACCTCAATCCGCTTTCAGTATAAGTGGGAGAATTAGATGTTAGCACATTTTTTTTATATACTCGAAAGTGTTTTGAGTATAAGTGGGAGATTGTTAGAGTTTGTATACTAGAAATCACGTTTCGAGTGATTGAATACTGTAAAACTCTTATTTTATTTTCCAAGGAATAAAACAGATTATTTTTGTCATAATGTTGTTATGTTTTACATTTAATGGATGTTAATGCATGTTTAAATGTATAGATTAACTTAACAAAGTCTAAGTCTTTGTTTTAGTAGACCGGTTGTGGGCAGCGTCCACTTTAAGGTAACACGGTCAGTCCTAAACAAAGAAAAAGAAGAATTTCACAACCTAGATGGAATTAGACTATCCATTGTGAAAGGTTGCAATGTCAGTCCGCATATTTCTAAGCCTTACTGAAATAAGATGACATTGGTGTGGTAAAGCACTGAACGGATCTAACAGCAAGACTTGTCTTTGTGCTATCTACTGAAAGGCGAGGTCTTGATAAATATTTGTTTCTTAATCAATGTAGGTTAGCATTGAGCATACGGTATTGATTATGCATTACTTTGACTTATCAAATTGTGCGGGTTTTTCGTAACCCAATAATCCTGATATATTGGGTAGTGGTGATCAATATCTAGCGGTGTTAGGATTGCTATTATATTGAATCGTGCGCGAGGTGAGTCTCGTTTGATAATGTCCTCAAGAGGAGCGCGAAACAAGGTTTTATTATTCGGAATCTAGCTAGTTGGAGTTTGATTACTCTAAGAATAATAAATAAGTGTTTCATGCTAAGTCCACTCTTGGAATTAATAAGAAGTTAATTATATAAGTCCAAAACAGGCATTAATTAATTAATGGACATTTTTATCTTAAGCACATGAAATGAAAGTTAAAACAGAAACCCGGATTACTTATAATTTCGGATTTGGATGGGGAGAGTTCAATATTACTTCTGTAGTGGTTGCTCGTAATATTCCAATTAAAGCTTATATTAAATTATGGGTTCAATCTAATTAGTAAAAAGTAAATTGGATGAGCCCATATCCAAAACCTTCCATAGATCCCTGTCTGGGCCCAAAAGGAACTTAATATAAATAGGAGAATAAAGGAGACAGAAAATAACACAATTTATTTCTAAATTTTCGCCCCCCCCCCATTTTTGTGTTGGGCGATTTTTCCTCTCCTCCGTGGAGTAGAATTTCTGTCTTCTTTATTTAAGTCCTAGTATTCCGGTGAGATCAGCCCACACTGATATTGGAGTACAGTTCGGGAACCAGAGAGAAGATCTGTGGTCTAGTATTCAAAGTGTCACGTGGAGAAGTCGCTAGCCATCATTAATTCTTTGGAGAATTAATAAGGTATTATTTCTGCTCCGTAGAACAGCATGTTTTAGGTTTCAATTATACTTAAAGCATGATCAATTCAAGTTGTAAGCATGATACATGTGTAAATTTCACGAATAGATTTTGTCTAAATAATCTCCTAAATAGATCTGATTTTTTTGTGATTCATTTGTTCGATTTAAATTCATGATCGTTTCCGCTGCCAGTTCCTTCACATAGTGCATTCGGGTGGGAAGGTGGGTGTATATTTCTTTGTAAGTGTGCTTCCTCATAAGCTCTAATGTGAGTCCTATCTCCATGTTGCTCCTACACAGAACAAACAAAAACAAAACACACAAAAAGAAACACTCAATTCAAAATAAATGTTAGAGGAAAGAATTGAGCAAACAAAACCTCCAACATATGAAAATAAAAATAAAAGAAAATAAAAAACTTGGGTTGCCTCCCAATCAGCGCCTTTGTTTATAGTCGTTGGCTCGACTTTCCTCATCCTCGGTCTACACTTGCAAATCATCTAGTGTGATCACCTCCTTTGGTTTCATTTTGCTTTCTCCTCATATGTAAGACTTCAACCTTTGGCCATTAACCTTCCACACAACATCATTCTTGGGATCCCGGATGTCAACAACACCATAGGGATACACCTTGTGCACCACATAAGGACCCCACCATCTTGACTTAAGCTTGCCCGGAAACAGTTTCAGCCGAGAGTTGTATAAAAGGACCAGCTGTCCTTCATGGAAATGACGAGGCTTAACGGCTGCATCATGTATCCTCTTAGCACGCTCCTTGTAGAGATCAACACTCTCATATGCATGAAGCCTAAACTCATCCATTTCATTCATGTCAAACATTCTCTTCTCGGTTTGCAGCATCATAGTCCAAATTGAGCTTTGCAAGGCCCAATAAGCTTTATGCTCAAGCTCAACCGGCAAATGACATGCCTTTCCAAATACCATCTTGTAAGGGGAAGTCCCAATAGGAGTTTTATAAGCCGTTCGATACGCCCACAAGGCATCATCTAGCTTTTGAGACCAATCTTTTTGCGATGGCTTCACCACCTTTTCAAGAACTCTTTTAATCTCACGATTAGAGACTTCCACTTGACCACTTGTTTGGGGATGATAAGGGGTAGCAACTTTATGTTGAACACCATATTTTCCAATGAGGTTTGCAAACAACTTATTGCAAAAATGAGTACCTCCCTCACTAATGATAGATCGGGGTGTTCCAAAGCAGTTGAAGATGTGCGACTTGATGAATATCAACACCACTTTAGAATCATTGGTAGGCAATGCCTCAACCTCTACCCACTTAGAAACGTAGTCCACCGCGACTAAGATATATTGCTTCCCATTAGACTTGGGAAAAGGCCACATGAAATCTAATCCCCAAACATCAAAGAGCTCCACCTCAGGATATTGTTCATCGGTATTTCATTCCTCCAAGAGATATTCCCGGTTCTTTGACAACTGTCACATCTCTCTACATAGGCTTTAGCATCCTTGAAGATAGATGGCCAAAAGAATCCGGATTAGAGCACTTTAAATGCAGTTCTACGTGCTCCAAAGTGGCCGCCATACTCAGAATCATGGCAAGCAGATAAAATCTGAAGATGCTCATGCTCTCCAACGCACCTTCGAATCACTCCATCACTACAAATACGGAAGAGAAATGGATCTTCCCAAACATACATGCGGGTATCACTAAAAAATTTCTTCTTTTGGTTAGACGACAACCCTTCTAGCACAATACCCGCGACAATATAGTTTGCCAAGCTAGCAAACCATGGCACATATGTTTCCCGAGCTTCCACTTGCAATACTTGCTCATCGGGAAATTTTTCATTGATCCTTTTTTTTCTCATCTTCCGTCTCTTCCAAGCCTTCTAGTCTAGAAAGATGATCAGCTACCAAATTCTCGGTCCTCTTTTTATCTTTGATTTCCACATCAAATTCTTGTAATAATAGGACCCATCTCGCCAAACGAGGTTTTGCATCTTTCTTGTTCATCAAATATTTGATAGCTGAATGGTCTGTGAACACTACCACTCTCGTGCCAAGTAAATATGCACGAAACTTCTCAAAAGCATACACAACTGCTAACATTTCTGTCTCCATCGTGGTGTAGTTCAATTGGGCATCATTAAGTACTTTGCTAGCATAGTAGATGGCATGTAGGACCTTCTCTTTTCTTTGGCCTAAAACGGCTCCCACGGCGTAGTCCGAAGCATCACACATCAACTCAAATGGTTTTGACCAATCAGGTGTGATAATAATAGGAGCTTCGACTAGCTTCTTCTTGAGCAAATCAAATGCCTCAAGGCATTTATCATCAAAGATGAACTTGGCATCCTTCTCAAGTAGATTGCAAAGAGGTTTTGCAATCTTTGAAAAATCTTTTATGAATCTTCGGTAGAATCCCGCATGACCAAGGAAACTACGGATGCCCTTCACATTCGTTGGAGGAGGTAACTTAGAGATCACTTCAATCTTAGCTTTATCCATCTCCAATCCCAACTCCGACACCTTGTGTCCCAAAACAATACCTTCATTCACCATAAATTGGCATTTATCCCAATTAAGCACTAGGTTCGACTCTTCACATCTTTGTAGCACACGACCCAAGTTGTGTAAACAACATTCAAAAGATGAGCCAAACACGGAGAAATCATCCATGAAGATCTCCATAATATCCTCATTCATGTCGGAGAATATTGCCATCATACAACGTTGAAATGTAGGCGGGGCATTGTACAAACCAAATGGCATCCGGCGGAACGCATATGTACCAATAGGACATGTGAATGTCGTCTTTTCTTGATCTTCCGGGGCAATAGCAATCTGATTATACCCCGAGTATCCATCCAAGAAGCAGTAATGAGAATAACCAGCTATCCTATCAAGCAATTGATCCAGAAATGGCAACGGAAAATGATCTTTTCTCGTCGCCTTGTTCAATCTTCTGTATTCCATACAAACTCTCCATGAGTTCACCAATCGAGTTGCTAAGACTTCATTCTTTTCATTGACTGTCATGGTTATTCCTCCTTTCTTGGGTACACATTGCACCGGGCTAACCCACTCACTATCGGATATTGGATAGATCATCCCAAATTTCAACAATTTATTCACTTCTTTTTCCACCACTTCTTGCATAAGTGGGTTCAGCCTTCTTTGTCTCTCTCTTACCGGCTTAGCTCCATCTTCCATCAAAATTTTATGCATGCATATTGCCGGGCTAATTCCTTTGATATCAGCTATAGACCATCCTAGAGCTTGCTTGTGCAACTTAAGTATCTCTATTAACTTGGATTCTTCTTCATTATTCAACTCAGCCGATACCACAACTGGTAAAGTTTCATCATCACCAAGGAAGGCATATTTCAAATTTTTCGGGAGAGGCTTCAATTCTAGCTTTGGTGGTACTTCAATTGAAGGTTTCACATCTGTCATAAAAGTATCCACCACACATTCATTTTCTAGATGTGGTTGATCGACTTGATAATCTTCTGTTTCATCAAATTTTACTTTGATTGTCGAACTAAAATCTCTCTCCAAGCTCCCTTTCTCAAATACACTTCCTTCAATTCTTGATGAGAAACACATCTTGTCAAATATGCATTTATCGAGGACATCAACTCTAAAACACGCATTGGCATCGCTAGGGTGCTTCATTGCCTTCTCTACATTAATGGTCACTTGCTCACCATTAATTCTAAATGTAACAGAGTTGTCTTTTGCTCCAAGCAACACATCTCCCGTGGCAAGAAATGGTCTACCAAATAGAATTGGTACCTCTTTGTCCTCAGGCATATCCAAGACTATGAAGCCAACAGGGATGATGAATTTGTCGACTTTGACCAAGACATCCTCTACTATTCCAGTGGGCTTCACTATCGAGTGATCGGCCAATTGTAGATCAATGTCGATAGGCTCCATCCTATCCTCTAGTCCAATGGCACGTGCAGTTTTCAATGCCATAAGTGAGATCCCTGATCCTTGATCCAATAAGCATTTTGTGAAGATAGTATTGCCGATCTCACAAGGAATCACACAACTTCCAGGGTCCCTCTTCTTCATTGGCATCATTCCTGAAATCAATTGTGAGCAATTCATGCTCAATGCAACTATCCCCTCATCTTGTAGTTTCTCCTTATTTGCCATCATATCCTTGAAAAACTTGGAGAACTTGGGAAAATTAGTGAAGAGGTCCACCAACGATACATCCACATTCACTTTTCGAATCACGTTCATCATCCACTCAAAACTTTTCTCTTTTGAGATTATTTTCTTCCTCTTGGGTGGATATGGTGGAGGAGGAACATGATCTGGGAAGTTAAACTTGCTCTTAGGATCTTGTGTTGGACTTGTCATCATCTTTCTCTTTGATTCCATATCTACCATCTTCTTTCATTTCTCTTCTGCTGAAAACTTTCCATTAGAATCGGATTCTTCACCATGTTCCTTGCTACCGGATGCAGCCTGTTCTTGACCATGTTGGGCCCCATGCACCAACTCGGGACTTCCCTTACATGCCTCGTCTGCCCCTGCGTGCGAGGAATGCAAGCCTAACATCTCATCCGCCCCTGCGTGTGAGATGCCGGAAGTACCTTGGCCGTCCATTAATGGTGTCGAATCCAACTCACGACCACTTCTCAATGTAACTACCTTGCATTGTTCGTTGCCTTTGGGATTGGGCACAATATCACTCGGAATGGTAGCGGGAATTCTTGTATGAGAAGTTGTAGCAAGCTGCCCAATTTGAGTCACAAGAGTCCTCATAGTAGCCTCGAGCTGTCCAAACTTCTCCACGGTTTTATCTCTGAAATTCTCATTCTCCTTTTGACTCTTAGTCATAAAAGAGAAAATCTGTCCCAATTGATCTTCATGTGATAACTTCTTCTCAAAACCCGGAGGTTGAGTGTTGTTCCTCCATTGAGTACCAGCATTGTTGCTTGAACTTGATTGGTTCCAATTCCCTTGTTGTTGTTGAGGCTTCCAGTTCTGATGATTGTTATTGTATTGACCTCCTTGGCTAAAACCTTGGCGGTTACCAATATAATTTACATCTTCCACTGGTGCTCCTTGCAAACTAAGACATTGATCTGTATAATGTCCTCCTTGGCACACTCCACACTTCATCACAGGCGTAGCTTTAGGTTTGGGAGTCAATTGCAAGGATTTGACAGCTTTCGTCATTGAAGATATTTGAGTACTAAAATCAGCCATTTGAGCATCTATAGCTGATACTCTCTCCGACTCCTTAGTAGCACCAAATGTATCTCATGCGCCCACCTTTCTTGGATTATGTCAATTCCTTTGATTGTTTTCCAATCTCTGAAATAGTGTCCTCGTCTCATCATGGGTCAAATCGTCCAAGTTTCCACTTGAACCTGCAGTAACCAAGCTTGTGCCTTCATGATTGAGTCCCTTGTAGAACTTCAAAAGATCATGCCCCGGGGCTAGACCATGACTTGGGCATTTCCTTAGCAAGTCTATAAATCTCTTCCAAGCTTCGGCAAATGACTCATCATATTTCTTCCTGAATGAAGTGATCTCATCTCTCAACTTTTCTATCTTCATTGGAGAATTATACTCCAAGAGAAACTTCGACTTCAATTCTCCAAAGGTTGCAATGTTGTAGCCTGGTAGTGAGTCGTACCATTCTCTTGCTTTCTCTCTCAATGAGAAAGGAAATAAGGCTCTTTTAATCCGATGATGCTCTACATTTGGCGGTCGGTGAGAATTTATCAACTCATAGAAGGCATTCAAATGGCTCATTGGGTCTTCATCTTCACGACCATGAAAGAGATTTCCTCCATTCACCAAACTGATATAGTGTGGTGGAATGTTGAAATTGTAATTTGCATATGCAAACTCCCCCGGGTGTTCAACTCCCGATCTAAGGATATCTCCAAACCTTCCCATAGGAGGAGCATTGTTATTGCAAGATTATCAAATTTAATTAATTAACTCTAATTAACTCTAATAATACTACAATACTGCAAGATTATAGTGTCGTAGTAGTATTTCAAGTGTCGATCCACAGGGAGGTAAAGTTTGTTTACACTTAAGAGCATATAAAAGAATACAAAGATTTGATTTTTGATTTCTGAAAGTTAATGACAAAATAAAGCTACAGTTAAACTAAAGAAAGACTATTCAAATGAGAAAATATGCCACTCCAAGTTGCTCACTAGGTTTGTATTGTTTTACACCCATAACAACGAAACATATGAAGGGATTAAAACATCAACCTTATCACATACATTGAACATGTACACGATGCGTAGTTCACAATTAGCTGAACACATAACCTATGAACCAATCTTCAAGGTTTATAAACTCCTGCGGAAGCGCTGGAGAAATAAACATCTACTATAAAGCACCTACTTAATCCACTATCAAATTATCCTCTAAACAATTCTAATTCAATAGCATACCAACAATCAAACATTCCTAAACTATGTTAAAGAGACAATAGCAAAGGAAAGAACAGCACTACATTACTAGCCAAAAACATAGTGTATAAACATTGAGCACATTGTTGGTAACAAACACATGAATTCAATGGTGTAGAAACATCCACAAAGCCTAGATTACAACTTGGAGTAACATAGAGTAGCCTAAACACATGGTGGAATTTGCAACAAAAACCATAGGAAACATGCTCTCGGTGAGTAGAATTGGGATTTGGAGATGGATCGTTGGAATGTTGGCCGGAATTTCTTCTTTTTCTTCTTCCTCCTCTCTTTCTCTCTTTCCCTCTTTCTTTTCTCGTGTCTGAATATGTCTGAATGTCCCCAAAACCGCTCCAGAAACCAATTTGAAACCTAAAATTCAGCAGTTTCCGAGAAAAACACCCGACCCGGGCAAAATGGGGCTAACCCAGGCGTTTCCACTGTCCCCGGATGTTTTTTATGGTGAAAACGCCCGACTCGGGCGTTTTTTATGCCACCCCGGGCGTTTTTGCACTGCTCCGCGCAGCTTTCATCAAATTATCATAACTTCTTCATCCAAGCTCCAATTGAGGCGTACAAGGTACCCACGCGAAGCTATTTCAAAGACAAAGATAAAGGTGGTAAGATACACGAATTTGGACGTCATCTTGATAGACAAAAAACACTTTGAATCAGACCCCACCGCTTTGGCTCATTGTAGTCACTCCACATGTACATCTATCAACTAATATATAATAATCAAACCTTAATGATCAATTTATAGATGATTTAAATATACAAAATAGGAGAAAACTTGGAGTATAATTTGTATCATTTGATTCACATCACTTCATAACACTTAATATTGTTCCAAAACGAGCAAGCCAACAAGTCGGCTAATCTGGTTTGTCCTCGGCTAATCTGTGCCGAAGCTTCTGTGCTAATGCAATTGGAATTACATCATCTACTGCTTCATCGAAATCAACGAGACGTTGCTTAATTGCTGACCAAAACAAAAAAAATAAAAACAGACATGTATTCCATTAGTATTCTATAATGCTTAAAATCTTGCATATTCATGTTAACACATGAGGGGCTAATGAATAAAAACATATTTACCCGATGCATTGATATACACATATTCTCAATAATGTAAAATTTGTACTTTGTAATGCATAA
Organism: Salvia splendens; assembly: GCF_004379255.2. Classification (NCBI taxonomy): domain Eukaryota; kingdom Viridiplantae; phylum Streptophyta; class Magnoliopsida; order Lamiales; family Lamiaceae; genus Salvia; species Salvia splendens. The sequence continues at coordinate 32,730,077 of NC_056038.1, forward strand.
TATCATCATAATAATGCATGTTAAGCGAATAATAATGTAAAAATATAATGATAAAAATTTGGTAAATAATGCAAAGATTCAAACTTAAAACCAGTACAGATTAGGTTTTACTTCAAAACATAACATCCATTACTCAATAATGTACATTTTAAACTGAATAATGCACAGTATTATCCAAATAATGTAAATACTTGATGTTGTCTATTTCCTACTGTACTAATCCGTATATAGAATGAAGAAATAATGCATCAATTCAATTGAAATCATCCATTTAGATTACACACAGCCAACAAATAATGTTTCCTCTCATTGTGCACCAATCGTTTCATATGCACACCAATTCATGAAACACACAACAATGACAATAATGCATCCTTTATCCATGGATACAAAGTTACAATGCACGTTTTCTCATCAATAATGTAGCAAACACAACGAAAAATGCATCAGAACATGGGAAACAATTATGAAACCTTTTGACTGTGTTGGTTGACTCTTGAATGGTCTTCCTCACTTCGTCATTGATGTTTTGTAGTACACAGCAACGAAATCAGTTCAATTCCTACATCCAGTTAGACCAAAATCAGAGATATTACACAATAATCAACCAAATCGTCAATAATGGAAAGAATCGATCACACACTGAACACAAATTCGAAAATTGCCAGAAACCAATCTAAACCGAACAAACTCGACAATATCCAGAAACCAAAACAAACATAATCAGACATTTACCACATACAAATCAACAATAAACTATAAAATTAACTAATTGACCGAACCCTAGTTCACACGCATACGATTTCATTTTTTTCCAGAAAAATTGATCCATAAAATTCGTGCATTATTGAAGAACGAAGTAAATCGATGACTATGCGGTTCAGAAATTGTCAAAAAACGACCCTTACAAGTGTTTTTACCCAAAAATCGGAACTTCAAAAACCCACCTTCAAAAACGAAAATCGGAACTTCAGACAATCAATTGTCGCGCGCGAAACTAGAAATCGGTACTTCAAACCTGTGAATCGGCGACCTACGATGCTTTTTGCAGTGAGAAAGGGTGAAAATCGGGGGTTAGAGCGACGGCTAGGGTTTTTGGCAGTTTAGAAACGGTGGAGAATGGTGTTGATTGTGGGGTTGATGGGATGGAATGAGAGGGTAGACGAAAGGTTTCAGAAAATCCCGCTTAATTATAGGACCTTCTGTTTTGAAACGCGTTACAGCCAATACGTTTTTACTCTTATACCCTTATAATGCACATATTAGTACAAATAATGCAACACGGATCAGTTTACCCAATTTAATCTAATCCATCCATTCCCTCAATCTAGTGGATGAGATTAAGAAGGAAATAGACACTTAGGGGCAAAAGTATATATATATATATATATATATATATATATATATATATATATATATATATATATATAGGGTCTTCATCTACCAAAATCAGTCCTTAAGTATAGAAATACAGACCATATCTAGACCGTCAGATCTGGAGATTAATGGCTAAGATCTGGAGTGACTCCTCGTTTTATATGGGTCATAATAAGGCCGATCTATGTCATGTTAGGGGTAATTTAGGAAACAAAAATATTAATAACTGTCGTTCCGTTTTTAGGCCCTGATTAATTGGGATTGGGAGTAATTACTGCACACGTTCCATTCTATTTCACTCTCTTTCAACAAAAACTCTCCAATCTCCCTCAAATCTTCTTCTTCTACCACCAAATCAACAAAAAATCATTCAACAAAAAATCGTCTCGGCCCCTCAAAATCGTCGTCTCCTCCACAGATTCGTCTTCTCCTCCACAAAAATGTCGCCTCCTCAAAAACCCTATTCTTACTCCAGAAAATCGACGGAGAAAGGGAACCAAAACCTACTTTACCACCAAATCAACAAAAACCCTTCTCCAAATCAACAAAAACCCTTCTCCAAATCAAAGCGTCTCCACCTCAAAACCGTCGTCTCCTCCACAAAATCGTTGTCTCCACCAGAAAATCGAATCCTCCACGATTTTGGAAGACGGTGAACCAAAAGCCTACTTCAACAATGGTGGACACTCGAGCATCTGGATCTGCTAGTCATGACGGAAAAAGTTAGTAAGATTTTGTTCAACGCTTGACTTAAATTTGACTAAATCAGGCAAAATTGTCACTTTAATTGGTTGTTCGGCACGTAGTGTATCAGAGAACGAACGTGAAGAAGAAGATTTTGCGGATCCCTAAAGCACCGAAATGTATGTCGATTTCATTTTCTGGGATTTGGATGCATGTAGTTTTGTTTCGATTTTGGAACTTTGGTATTTAATTGTGGTTTTTTGTTCCATAAGCAAAAGGTCAAACCTCTTCAATGGCTCAAGTTTTCGTTTAGTATGACCCAAAAATCGTAGTTGACGATTTTGGTTATTATTAGTGTATTCGTCGGTCGTATGACCCAGTGCCAGCTTATTATGCCCCAATTTAACCAAATGTTTCTATGACTGAAATCCCCGTTTAGTATGACCCAAAAATATATCTAATGTTTTTGGTTATTGGTAGCGTATACTTTGGTCGTATAACCTAGTTCCAGCTTATTATTACCCAATTTAACCATATGTTTCCATGACTAAAATATATTATTAGTATGACCCAATAGCATAGTTGATGTTTTTGGTTATTGTTAATGTATTGTTTGGTCGTACTAATATTTGCAACCCATGTTTTGCAGAGGACGTTCTTTTGTAAGTATTTAACAATGATTGGTTGTCACAATCAATGCAAATCAGTGATCAACGCACCTATTCAGAGGTTGAAAATGAGTTGGACAACGACAGACAATGTTGATGACAACAGGGTTTATTTGCTTAGACACCTTGAAGTCTACATGGGTGAAAGAGAGGGTCAATGACTTTTGAATGCTTTCCTCTTGTTTTTTGTAGACGATAGCCCATGCGATGAATATTACTCGATACATTGGGTCACAATAAATCAATATTTGAGTTATAGAATTGTTAGGTTAATTTGTGTCATAATATACCAACATTGGAGGCATGACGTAAAACTACTCAGTACCAGCATGCCTCATACAATTTGATCGAAATGTTCGCATGAAACAAACTTATTGGAAGTACGACCGAAGAATATTCTCGTGTTCTGAACATATTTAAAAACCAAATACGCGATTGTAATCATGTTTTAAACATATTAAAAAAGCTAGCAAGACAGAAGAATGCAAACACAATAACTAAAAACAATAGTTATGCTTTTGGGTCATGCTAAACGACGTTTTGAGTCATGAAAATATGTGGGTATATTGGGTCATAATAATCCAATATTCAAGTCATGCCATAAAACTACTGTTTTGTATGCCAACAACTTAATGACGATGATACAGAATTGGAAATGGAACTGATTAATCTGGAACACGATTGGAGTTGGAATCTGCTAACGACGATGATATATAAAATTGAGAATGGAACGGATTAATCTGGAACACGACATCGACGAATATTAAATCACAAATAATAAATCTTCATGGAAAAAAGTATGATGGAAGTTTGATGGTAGATCGGTTGAAGAAGATGAAGATAGGAAGAAGAAGAAGAAGTTGAGGAAAATAAACTGTTAACTCATGCGTGTGATTTGTTGGCCGAAATAAATGTAGGCAAGATTATAGGAGATGGCATAACAATAGAGAAATAGCTAATGACTTTATTAACCTTAATGAATATTTAGTGAATAAAATAATAATATTTAGGGAATTAAATGGGCCATTAGATCTTTTAATCTCAAGATCATCTCGCCTAATCCTACGGCTGAAAATTGGCCTGTATTTCTTTGTTTAAATGGATTCTTGTTTGGATCAAAATCCTATATATATATATATATATATATATATATATATATATATATATATATATATATATAGGGTTGGACTAGGGTGCTAACTATTTACAGTAATAACTAATACCTATCAATACTATGTATTAAAATTATCAACACAAAGACATAATTATATCAATACAACATGTAAATTTAAATATCAATATAAAGACATAATTTATCAACACAATAAATATTGATAAATTTATATCTTTGTGTTGATATTTTTAACATACAATATTGATATGTAGGTATTAGTTATTACTATAAGAAGTTAGTATTTGATCACACACCTATATATATATATACTCTTAGTCGACGAATGAGATGTTTCTAAATAACTAAATTGAGGATACCTTTAGCAATTCAACCTTAATTGTTGAGTTTAATATAATCATCAACAATCATAGTAGAATTGTCAAAAGTCTCCCGGATTTAGTCTTATAGAGAAGTCTTCTTCACTAATTAGAGTATATACAAATACAATTATATAATTGTATTTGTATATTTTAAAGTTGAAACAATTGAAAAAAAAAGAAATAAAGGAAAATGACTTGAGCCCAACTTAAATTTAAAATTTAAGTTGGGTTGCCTACGTATTCTTAATGCTCAATTACATTATGGAATCAAAGTCCACGTAGTTCTCTTACCTTACTTACCTATTCGGCAATCGGCGGTAGACCTCCCACTCCACTTCATTCTTGTTGTTGTTGTTCTTCTTCGTCGGGGTAGTAGTCTTGATCGGTTTGTACTTGGGTGTTCCAATCTAGCTCTTGGTCTCTAATGTCAGCCGAACACAAATCGTCAAGTAACATGGTGGCTTCCATATTTTGGGCGGATAGTCTACTTCTTCTATCGTCCAAGACGTTGCCTCCAATACTAAAAGCGGACTCAACGGCTACAGTGGAAGCCGGAATTGAAAAAATCTCCTTGGCCATTGATGCAAGTATGAGAAAATCTTTCTCATGTGTTCCCCACCAATCGAGGACGTCGATTTGGTTGGGAGCGGGACCTTCATCTTCATTCAAAGAAAAGCGTGAGTCAAAATATAAATCTAACTCACTTACCGTCCTTGCCGACGAACTGCCGCTGGTGGTGTAACCGTATAGGTCGGCCAACAGGGATTGTGCGTCGGGGTCATCATCTTGAAAGAACCCAAAACTCTGTGGTTGTTGAGGGGTGGGTCGTTGTCTCACTTGGTGGGTACTGTTGTACTTGGCTTCGTATTCGGCAAAGAGAGTCCGCAAGTCGAACTCAAATGCATGTTTGATGACGGAGAGATTGGGGAGGTTTATTTGAAATGTTTCGGACAAACGTATGTTGTTGTCCTCATTGTCATTGGTGTCAAATTGCAAAGAACGAAGTGGTTGAAGATCAATAGAACTCAAATTGTTGTAATAAAATTCTAAAATCTTCAAGGTACCGACTAATTTTCATTTCGGATCCAAAACCTTTGCAATCAAAAACACCGTTGGAATCTCACTGAAATACTTAAGCCATTTGTCAATCATATAATATAAAACACACATCAACTAAGGATTTGCAACGGAATTTTCATAGTCGTCTTAAAACCAAGTGATATACACATGCAATGTTCTAAAACACGAACAGATGTGCAATAATACACACCTGATAACTCAACAGTCGCATTTTTGAAACCTTTAAACAATTTAAACAAACTCATGCTTTGCTCCCAACATGCATGCGATAGATATAAATCAGCAACAGGATAAGTCTTAAAAAATCAATCAAATAATCTATATGCTCCAAATAGAGTTCAAACAATCATATGTGGAACCGCCGGTTTCTGCACCCCTACGCCTGTCACCGCCCTGCCACCGCCTGCCGCCTGAAAAGCTGTCGGAACCGGCGGTTTCGAACCGCCGGTTACGGTTCTTCATTTCTTGACACCCTGAACCGGCCTGTCGGAACCGCCGAACCTTGTCCCGGTTCCGAACCGTCTCCGCGGTTCCGGTTCACGGTTCCGAACCGCCGGTGACGGTTCCAGGCCAGTTCAGCCGGGCCGGTTCGGTTTGGTGACCTCTAGAGATGATAGCGAGAAGGCAACAAGAATATGTCACTCAACTTGATAAAATTCCAACCAAGAAGGAGACGATATGGATTGGATGAAAATTGGGAACCAAAAGCATTGCAAATTTCTCAATCTGAACATTTATTAAAGAGAGGCATTAATTAAGGTAAGGCTACTGATATTAATTTACTTTGCAGATGAGGATGAAGTGCTACACCTACACAGGCCAAAAACAGAATTGATTGCTAAATCAAAAGCATCAACAAAATCAAACCAAGCTTTGAAATTAGTGTTTAAAAAAAAAAATTAACCCCAAATCCTCCATATCCTATCTCCAACAAAACTCACAAACCTCCTCACTGAACCCTTATCGAATTCCTCCTCCGTGATAACAATCTCCTCCTCCTCCTCTTCCTCCTGCTCGCCTCCACCACCGCTCTCCGCCGCCGTGTGTGAGTCAACGAAACAGAAATCAACATCGGTCAAACTCGGTTCCGAATGCTGGGTGATGGATCCGCGAATTTCTGATGTTAGTAAATGCTGGTAGAGAATAAAGACTACGACACAAAGAATTTACGTGGTTCGATTTACTGAAGTAAATCTACGTCCACGGGAAGAAGGGAGGGCAAGATTGTATTGCTTGATCTGGGATTACAGCTTACAACACAGACTTGCTATATGGTATTTTATCTCTAGAGAGCTTAACCCTGTCTATCTGATCTAAGTCCTATTTATACATCGAATTAAGATCGTGGTTTGCAGCCCCACTAACTAGATCGTGGAAGGGTAATAACTGCTTAATAACTGCTTAACACCACTAAATAGATCGTGGGTGTAACGGAAGTCGTGGAGATCCTGCATGGGTCCATTATCTCCCAGTTCGGTCGAATACTGAGACCGAACTGCTGAACTTTGCCGATCAGCTTTGCCGATCTAAGAAGTAGAGCTTGATTGGTCGGCTACCGAGCTGTAAGCTGGGACCGAACTCTTTGGTAATGCCGAACTGACACTCTTCCTGGGGCTTTGGGCTGATGGGCCGTCACTGCTATTGGGCTTGCCACTAGGGTTTAGTTCGTACCCCATCACTACCCCCCCCCCCGAAAAGCGAGTGAATCACTTCGGCGAAGCGAGACACTTCGGCATTTTGATAAAGGTACGGGGGAGGCTGACGTCAGGGGACGTGCCTTGCGCGTGGCCGCATTAAATGCGACAGTAAAATCCGGCCGTTGAATCCTGAAAAGGTGGGATTCGAAACGGTGCGACAATTTTGAAATCTTCGCCGAATCTGATAAATACCTCCTTTCTTCATCATTGAAGCACTTTTGCGACTGCTTCTTCTGCACTCTCTCTTTTTTGCGAAAATTCTCTCTCCGCTTTCAAGAATTTCTTCAGACTTTCTTCACCTTCAAAAAGTAAGAAAAATGTCTTCTTCTTCTTCTTCGGAGTCGGGTAGCGGTAGGAGAGGCGGTAAGGGGTCTTCTGGCCGGAAAGAGTCCGGGGAGAAGACCGTAGAGTATTTCCATAGTATTTTGAGTAAGGATACTGTAATATCCCTACCCGAAAAATACTTTTTTTCCTGGGGGGAAGGCGGTGGTACCTGACGGTGATCATAGGGCTGACTCCCCGCCGGAGGTTACGCCACCGTGTACGAGGCCAGCTTAGAATGCGGGCTTCGTTTCCCCCTCCCTTCTGCCTTTATAGATTTACTAGATTTTTTTTCAGCTTCCTTTAGGCCAGGTGACTCCGAACTCTTGGAGGCACTTGTCGGCCTTCGCTGCCGAACTCCGTAAGTTAGGAAGGGATTTGTCTTTGAAGGCGATCCTTAAATTCTTTCAATTTAAGAGGAAGGGGTCTTGGTTTTACTTGATCCCTGTACAGCCCTTTAGGGCCTTTTGTAAAACGAAGTGGCCGAAGTGGCAAAAACCGCTTCTTCTACTATGATAGGACCGCGGCTCCTAGTTTTCCCTGGAGAGGGCCGAAGTCCGTTATCCGTCATCCTCGGCCTGAACCGTTGGACGAGCTCGATGGCGAGCTCAACAAGATTCCCATAGTTAGGAAACAATACACGGAGTCTGAGCTCGTCAAGGGCGACGTCGTGTTCGACATCTCGTCTTCGGACGAAGAGGCCGAGGGTGAGGATTTCTCTTTATCTTTATGCTCTACTGCTTTAACGAAGAAAATCTGACTTTGTTGTTTTTTGACAGTGAACTTGCTGAATAAGGCTATCCGAAAGTCCTCCGAGCTTGTGGAGCCGGAGAGGCAGAGAGCCCCTCGCTCGGCGTCTGAAGCCGAGAAGAATCCGAAGAGGCAAAAAACCTCTTCTTCGGATCCGAAAGTGCCGGAGTCGTGTTCGGCTAAAGGGAAGGGGAAATTTCATGAGTCCCCAAGAGTGCCGGGGAAAGACCTGGTCATCTCCGAGGTGGTTGCAGACATCCCGGAACACGTCCCTGAGCCTTTTCAATGGCCGACGAATTTTGTGGAGGTAAGCTTTCTGACTTGGCTTCTTTTCCCCATTTTTTGATGGCCATTCTGTTGAGTTTTTTCCTTGTTCATCTTCAGAGAGCCAAGCTCGTCTCCGTGGAGCTCTCCAAAGCATCCCACGACTACGAGGAGAGCAGAAGAGTTG